>NW_020897791.1:0-5462 GCF_003984885.1 Neopelma chrysocephalum
GAGCACAAACTGGACTGGTTGAGATGATACTCCAAAGTAGGAGCAACTGTAAAGTCCAGACTTTAATCTCTGAATTTCTGGGATGTTTTAAGCACAGTTTTATAAGTTATTTATCTTGTTCTGATGATGCTCCAGGGCACAAACTGGACTGGTTAAGATGATGCTCCAAAATGGGTGAACTTGCAAAGTCCAGACTTAAATCTCTGAATTTTTAGGATGTTTTAAGCACAGTTTTATAGGTTATTTATCTCGTTGGGATGATGCTCCAGAGCACAAACTGGACAAGTTGAGATGTTGCTCTTAAGTGGGGGGAACCTGTAAAATCCAGACTTAAATCTGCCAATTTTTGGGGCATTTTAAGCACAGTATTATAAGTTTATTATAAGTTTATCTTGTTCTGATGATGCTACAGGGCACAAACTGGACTGGCTGAGATGATGCTCCAAAGTAGGGGGAATTTTAAAGTCCAGACTTAAATCTCCCAACTTTTGGTGCGTTTTAAGCACAGTATTATAATTTTATCATAAGTTTATCTTGGTCCAGTGATGCTCCAGGGCACAAACTGGACTGGCTGAGATGATGCTTTTAAGTGGGTGAAACCTGTAAAGTCCAGACATAAATCTCCCAATTTTGGGGGCATTTTAAGGGCAGTTTTATAAGTTACTTATCTTGTTCTGATGATGCTCTGGGGCACAAACTGGACTGGTCGAGATGTTGCTCTTAAGTGGAGGGAACTGCGAAGTTCAAGCTTAAACATTCTGATTTTGGAGACATTTTAAGCACAATTTTGTAAATTATTGATCTCAAACTGGACTGGTTGAGATGTTGGTCTTAAGTGGGAGGAACCTGTAAAGTCCAGACTTAAATCTCTGAATTTCTGGGATGTTTTAAGCACAGTTTTATAAGTTATTTATCTCGTTCTGATGATGCTCCAGAGCACAAACTGGACTGGTCAAGATGATGCTCCAAAGTAGGAGCAACTCTAAAGTCCAGACTCAAACCTCCCAATTTTTGGGGCGTTTCCAGCCCGGCTCCAGAAGTTCTTGATCTCATGGTGGAATCCCACCGGTTGCTCCCGGCTCTCCCCACGCTCCAGAGAAGGATCCTGAGGCTGGGAATGGCCTGGGTAGGGAGTTGAGGTGATCAAATCCCTCTCTCTCCTCCTTCCCGCCCTTTTTTCCACGTTAATCCCCCTCAGGAGCCAGGATGTGACAAACGGGCCTTAAACTCCCCGTCAACAGTTTTTTTTCCTCCCCGAATTCTCTCGACAGGAACGTGAGGGGTAAAAAAAAAGGCTCTGCTCGAGCAGATAACTTGGAAAAAAAAAAGCCTTTTTTCCTTCCTTTAAGAAGGGCCCTGTCATGGATTTCTCCCTGGTTTTGTCTGGGTGCTGAATTTCCTTCTCCTAATCCCGAGGGGGGTTTTTTAGGCCTCGGATATTTGTGGTTTTTGAAGGGCTGTCGAAGCCATTCTTCCCAAGTGACATCTCATTAAAGTGCCATTCCTTCCCCCCTCGGAAAAAAAAAGAACCTATATTTTTCATTTTCTATAGGAAGGGTTTTTAATCCCTTTAATGAGGGGGGATGAGAGGCAGGGCCCGGATTGTTTGGAGCAGCCCTGACATGTGGCCCAGGATAATCCACTTTCTGTGCCAAGGCTGGTTTAAAAACTTTAAAAAAAAACCAACAATGGGATCTTGGTGGGGGCAAAGCTTTGGGATTAATCCTTCGTGTGCTCCCCCTTTCCCAGAGACACTTGGGAATATTCCTCACTCCTCTCTCCTCTCGTCCTTCTCTTTTGATTTCTTATTTCTGGTTCTTCTTTCCCCATTTCCTCTTTTCCCTCTTTCCTTTTTTCTCGTTCTTTTTCCTTCTTATTTTCTCTTTTTCTTTTTTCTTCTTCTTCTTTTTCCTCTTTTCCTTTTCCCCCTTCTTCTTGTTCTTCTTTTTTTATTTCCCCCCTTTTTAATTTGTTTTGCCTTTGTTACCTTCCTTTCTTTGCCCTTTTTCTATATTTTCCCCATTTCACTCACTTTTCCTTTTTTCCTTTCCCCCTATTTTTCCTTTTCCCTTTTTTCTCTTTTCCTTTTTTCTGCTTTCCCTTTTTTCCTTTTCCCTTTATCCCTTTTCTCTTTTCCCTTTTTTCTGTTTCCTCTCTTTTCCTTTTTTCCCTTTTCCCTTTTTCCTTTTTTTCTTTTTCCCTACTTTTCCCTTTTCCTATTTTCCCCTTTCCCTTTTTTCCCTTTTCCCTTTTTCCTTTTTTTCTGTTTCCCTATTTTTCCCCTTTCCCTTTTTTCTTTTTCCCTACTTTTCCCCTTTTCCTATTTCCCCTTTCCCTTTTTTCCCTTTTCCCTTTTTCCTTTTCCTATTTTTCCCTATTTTTTCCCTTTTCCTATTTTTCACCTTTCCCTTTTTTCTTTTTCCCTATTTCCCCCTTTTCCTATTTTACCCTTTCTCTTTTTTCCCTTTTCACTTTTTTCTGTTTCCTTTTTTCCTTTTTCCTTTTTTTCCTTTTTCCCTTTTTCCTTTATTTCCCTTTCTTCCTTTTTCCTTTATTTCCCTTTTCCCCATTTTCTTTTTTTCCCCTTTTCCCTTTTCCTTCTTTCTTTTTCCTTTACTTCTCTTTTTCACTTTTCCCCCTTTTTTTCTCTTCTTCTTTGTTCCTTTTTTCTTTTTCCTTTATTTCTCCTTTCTCCTTTTCTTCCATTTTTTAATTTTTTTTTTATTTTGCCTTAATTTCCTTTTTTCCTTTTCCCATTTTGTATCTACTTTCTTTATTTATTTTTCCCTTATTTCCCTTTTTCCTTTTCCCATTTTGTATCTTTTTTCTTTATTTATTTTTCCTTTATTTTCCTTTTATTCCCCTTTTTCCTTTTTCCATTTTATATCTTTTTTCTTTATTTATTTTCCCTATATTTCCTTTTTCCATTTTTTATCTTTTTTCTTTATTTATTTTTCCTTTATTTCCCTTTTTCCTTTTTCCATTTTGCATCTGCTTTCTTTCTTTATTTTTCCTTTATTTTCCCTTTATTTTCCCTTTATTTCCCTTTTTCATTTTTCCATTTTATATCTTTTTTCTTTATTTATTTTTCCTTTATTTTCCCTTTATTTCCCTTTTTTCCTTTTTCCATTTTATATCTTTTTTCTTTCTTAACTTTCTTTTATTTTTCCTTTTTTCCCTTTTTCCATTTTTAATATTTATTTATTTATTTATTTTTCCTTTATTTTTCCATTTTTTTATCTTTTTTCCTTATTTATTTTTCCTTTATTTTCCCTTTATTTCCCTTTTTCCATTTTTATCTTTTTTCCTTATTTATTTTTCCTTTCTTTTCCCTTTCTTTCCCTTTTTTCCTTTTTCCCCATTTCTTCTCTCCTTCTTTCTTCCTTTTCTTTCCCTTTTTTTCCCTTCTTTCCATCTTTTCCATCCCATTTTTCCCCCTTCCCCTCCCTCCCCTCCCCCCAACCCTCTCTCCCACCCACAGCAGATCCCAAAAATTCCACCCTGGCCATTCCCTCCCTGGCCTCTCCCCCATCCTCCCATTCCCCCCGTTCCTTCCTGGTGCCGGGAGATTGTATTTTGTGCCGTTTTTCCGGGAATTCCAGGCTGCCGGCAGCGCTCCTGGCGGGGTCGGCGCCGCAATCGAGCTCCACTTTGGAGGAACTAATGAATCCCAAATAAAAGCAGGACTCGGGGGTTAACGACCAGCTCCGAGTGCTCGCCAACATCCTCGGGAATAATGGGATTTGCCTGTTTTAATTTGGGTTAATGGAGTCGTCGCCTTCCGAATGGATTCCATTAGAAATGAAAGTGTCACATCCCGACCCGCCGCTTATTTATTCCTCGGGGACTTGGGCTTGGATCAGCCCTTTTCCCAGAGCCTGGAGCGTCCTCACCGTTCCCTTAACCTGGATTTTTCCCTCCTGGGAGCCCCGTGTTGGATATTTGGGCTCAGTGATCCCAAAGGTCTTTTCCAACCTTAACGATTCCCAACGATTCCGTGCGTTGGTTGGGAACAAACCCGGGGTTGTATCCCCTGGATTTAGGGGGATAAATGCGGGAAGCTGGATTTTATCCGTAGGGAGATCGTATGGACACGGAAAACCTGAGCAGAGCTGGGAATAAAAGCTGGGAATAAAAACTGGGGATAAATTCCTCGGGCGGGAATTCAGGTGGGAGAGGTGGATCTGTGGGCCTGGGGAACCCAAGGAGGTCTTTTCCAGGCTTGGCTGCTCCTCTCCAGGTGCTGGAACACCAGGATTGGGATGGTTCATCCCGTGTCAGAGTGGAAAAAGTCATGGATGCTCCGAGTGCTCTGGGAATGCTGGGAATGTCCAGCTTGGAGAAGGGAAGGGATCAAGGGAGACCTTGGAGCCCCTTCCAGGGCCTAAAGGAGCTCCAGGAGAGCTGGAGAGGGACTTGGGACAAGGGATGGAGGGACAGGACACAGGGAATGGCTTCCCAGGGTTAGATGGGATATTGGGAAGGAATTCTTGGCTGGGAGGGTGGTGAGGGACTGGGATGGAATTCCCAGAGAAGCTGTGGCTGCCCCTGGATCCCTGGAAGTGTCCAAGGGGAGGTTGGAGCAACCTGGGATAGTGGGAGGTGTCCCTGCCCATGGCAGGGGTTTGGAATTCCATGATCTTTCCCCTCCCTTCCCACTCAAACCATTCCATGATTCTGTGACTCCAGTGGATTTATCCCTCCTCACCCAAACTTTGGGACACAAAGTCCCCTCAGGGACCGGTCGAGGTTTTCCTGGGATTCAAAGCCGGGCTTTAAAACCCTTAAACCCTCTCCCTGCTGCTCCCTCTATCCCAGGGAATCCTTTGTCCCTTCCCGGGTGCTGCAGGATAAAATATTCCATGGAACCACAAAATTACCAGTGATGCTGTTCCTTTTATCCTTCCAAATTCCCAAATACCAACTGGAACTTAAAAAAACACCTCATATTTTAGGGGATATTATGGGATATTATTCCCTTTTCCAACCCAGCCTTCAGCAGGAACTGAATATTCCAGCCAGGTGAAATTTCCTTGCGGATAAACTTTCCCAAACTGGCCACATTCCGTAATTTCAACCTCATTTGGAAGTGGTTTGGACCCTCTGGAAGTGGTTTTCCCAAGGCTCATCATCCCTCCTAACACCAGCCTGTTGGGAGAGTATTTTTCCCGGCGCCGGGTGTTTCCGCATTCCCGGATTTTTCACCGGACGGGGACAGCTGTGGGAGCGAGGGCTGGATTTAATTCCCGAATTTCTAGTGATGGCCAAGCTGCCTTTTTTCCACCCCTTTTTCCCGGGAAGGGTCGTAACTTCTCCAATATTTTTGAAGTTTTCCAGTGGGAAAGTCGGGATTTGAAAGGAAAACCGCCAAAAGAAAAAAAAAAGAAGGAATGGCATAAATTCCCGGAATTTCTTCTTACCAGGATAAAGTTGTGAGGCTTAAATTGAGCTTAAAATGAGCT
>NW_020897791.1:5472-6454 GCF_003984885.1 Neopelma chrysocephalum
GACTCCAGGGATGGGGATTCCATCACTACCCTGGGCAGCTGTGCCAGGGCTGGATGACCCTTTCCATGGAGGAATTTTCCTTGATATTCAACCTGACCTTCCCCTGGCACAGCTTGAGGCGGTTCCCTCTCCTCCTGTCCCTTGTTCCCTGGGAGCAGAGCCCTATCCCACCCGGTTCCATCCTCCTGTCAGGGAATTGTTGGGAATGAGAAGGTCCCTCCTGAGCCTCCTTTTCTCCAGGCTGATCCCCCCCAGCTCCCTCAGCCCCTCCTGCTGCTCCAGCCCCTTCCTCAGCTCCGTTCCCTTCTCTGCACACGCTCCAACCCCTCTGTGTCCGTTTTCCTGAATTCCCAGGGCTTTAGGAATAAAAAAACCCCGATGATGAACAAGGAGAGGGAAAAAGGGCTTCCTTTGGACAACATGTGGAGGTGTGTGAACGGAATCATGGAATCCCAGAATGGTTTGGGTTGGAAGAGACCTTAAAGATCATGGAATTCCACCCCCTGGACGCCTCCCGCTATCCCAGATTGCTCCAGCCTGGCCTTGGACACTTCCAGGGATGGGGTATCCATGGCTTCTCTGGGCAACCTGCTTCAGTCCATGAGGGCTGACTGGACACGCTGTCCCTGCTTGTAATTCCTGAGTTTGATCCCGAGCCGTCGATGGATTTGTGGATGGGCAGGGGGGAGTTGGGCAGCGCCGACCTTATCCCGGACCTGCTTCCCTGATCCCAGCACATCCCAACGGGCACCTCCTCATGGATCTGCGCCATTCCCACCTGTGCCACCCACGAGACACAACCCTCAGGGAGGGCAGAGCCCTGTGCCATCCCACCCCCCACAGCTCCAGAGGCCGGGATCAATCCGGGAAGTCGCCTCAGCGAATCCTCCGCGTGGCGGGAATCGCTTTTCCAAGGAGCCTTTTTTTCCCCCCGCCTTTATGAAACTCCCAGCTCCTATTTTCCCTTTTATTTTTTTTTTTC
>NW_020897791.1:6464-12731 GCF_003984885.1 Neopelma chrysocephalum
AGCTCTGGATTCACTGGATCAGTGTTAAAATGGGATTTAAAGGAGCAGAGGAGTAACTGAGATGTTCTTCACCTTGTGCTTCCTGCAGCACTCAACCCTTGGTGGACTTCCCTGAAAAATACCCCCCCAAAAAAAACCCCTGGATGAACCTTCAAACCGGAAAAGGGAAGAGCTAAAACTCCCCATAATTAAATACCACTTTTATTTTACTTAATCCCTGCTTCTAGGCTGGTTTTGGGGCCGGTAGCAAACCAACTTTGCAATAATCAATAGGGTTTTTTTAAGGTTTTTAAGGTTTCCTGCATAATTCCAGCCGGGCAGCCCCATCTCCCCCTGTAGCTCGTGGTTAATCCCCCGTGGCTGTGAAGGTGACCGCGGGTTCCCTTTGGGAGGGTGGATTTTTTGTCTGCTAAATTCAAGGAATTTATCCTTTTTTTTTTATGCAAAACCTGAGGGTGATAATATTCCTCAGGTAGCCTCAGGCTCACCTCTTTTTGCAGATAAATGGGTATTATTTTAATACTGAGATTAATAAGGAGTTTCTGAAGTCCGGCTCCAAGTGTTCCTGGATGGTATTTGAGGGCTTAATTGGAGTGGAAAGGACTTAATTGGAGTTAATTGGAGTGTGGAAAGTTCTGGGACAAGGCAGAGCTTCCGTGGGAGACGGACACGAGTCGGGTGCCAGCTCACCCAGGTCCCCTTGGAGTCCCCTCTGTGCAATTTGGGATTTTTGGTTGATTTGGAAAATTATCAAATCCAATGGTTTGGGTTGGAAGGGAGCGGAAAGATCATCCAGATCCAACCTCCTGCTGTGGGCAGGGACACCTCCCACTATCCCAGGTTGCTCCAAGCTGACCTTGGACACTTCCAGGGATGGGGCAGCCACAGCTTCTCTGGGAATTCTATTCCAGCCCCTCCCCACCCTCCCAGCCAAGAATTCCTTCCCAATATCCCATCTAACCCTCTGGCAGTGGGAAGCCATTCCCTGTGTCCTGTCCCTCCATCCCTTGTCCCCAGTCCCTCTCCAGCTCTCCTGGAGCCCCTTTAGGCCTGGAAGGGGCTCTCAGGTCTCCCTGGAGTTTCCCTTCTCCAGGCTGGACATTCCCATCTCTCCCAGCCTGGCTCTGGAGCAGAGGAGCTCCAGCCTTTGGAGCATCTCCATGGCCTCCTCTGGAATTACTCCAGCACCTCTACATCCTCCTGATGTTGTTCCCCACAGTTAGATGCAGGATTCCAGGTGGGATCTCACCTGAGCAGTGCAGAGGGAGAGAATTCCTCCCTTTCCTGCTTCCCACTCTGTGGACGATCCCAGCACACGGGGAGGTTTCGAGGCGCCAAATATTTTGGTTTCCCAGAATCCAGGGATTCTGGAACGGCAGAATCCAGGTTTCTCCCAGCGATGGTAAATCCCATTCCCAGTCTTGTTCATCTCATACTCCAGGGAACCACTCCATGCTTCCCAAAGCCCAGGAACGAGCTGGAGCTTTTCCTTCCGCCCCGGTTGTGCCGCCCGGGAACACGATCCCGTTATTGCATCCTGGGTGGTGGAGTATTTATGATGAGAGCTCCGGATGGGGTTTCCCCTGGATTGGATTTCAGCAGCTGGCAGGGTTTGGAATCGCTCCCATCCTTCCCAGAGGTCCCTTTTTTTGCCTGTCAGGACACGCCGCGGCCTCTCACCTGTTTCTTCTCATCCCTTCATTTAATCCCTGGCCACGGACACAACCCGACCGACCACCGACCGGGGGATCTCTGGAATTCCTGCATTTCCCTGCATGTATGGATTGGCTTTCTCCTCCCCCTTTTTATTCTTTAATTCCTTTAATCCTGCTGAATATTCAAGGGGCATAAAAGGTCACTTATCCTGAGCTGTCACTGCGACGACTCTCGGTGCCATGTGTTGCTCTTCCTTACGGCTCCTGAGGAAAATCCAGGATGCAGGGAAGCGTTTCCGATGGCTGGGGAGCAGCAGAGCTGTCGTTACCTCTTCCTGAGAGCAGGAGGGCAGGTTTTTTGGGGGGGTTTCTGGTGGTCACCTGCCGGAGGTGGAACCTCTTGACCGGGCTCTTGTTGTGTTTTCCTGATAGATGGGGGTGTCCATGGAGATGCCCCACGGGAATTTTGGAGCCTGCCAGGCATGGGGAGGTGTCCCTGGGGTTAATGCAATGTGGTGATGGTGTATCCAGGTGTATCCAAGGTGATGGAGCCCAACCAGTCCCACCAAGGCACTGGGGAAGCTCAGGAGCTCCCAAGCCTTTGGGGTGTGATGTCCTTCCTTAAAGGAATTAACAAACCCATGGAATGGTTTGAGTGGAAAGGGACCTTAAGGATCATGGAATTCCAACCCCCTGCCATGGGCAGGGACACTTCCCACTATCCCAGGTTGCTCCAAGCTGCCCTTGAACACTTCCAGGGCTGAGGCAGCCACAGCTTCTCTGGGAATTCCATTCAAGCCCCTCCCTGCCCTTCCAGGGAAGAATTCCTTCCCAATATCCCATCTCACCCTCTGGCAGTGGGAAGCCATCATCTGGACATGGTGGTTGGCAACCGGCTTTGGGTGGCCCTGCTGGAGCAGGGGGCTGGACCAGGTGAATTCCAGAGGTTCATTCCAACACGGTTCATTCCGTGTCTCTCCTGAAAACCTCGGGGGTTGCTGTTGTTGATCCTGGCACATCTCACCTTGAGGCTCCAGGAAATCCAGGGGGATTTGAGGTTTGCCCAGAGAAACTGTGGCTGCCCCATCCCTGGAAATGTTCCAGGCCAGGTTGAGATAGTGGGAGGTGTCCCTGCCCACAGCAGGGGGTTGGAATTCCGTGATCTTTAAAGGTCCCTTCCCACCCTAAATGTTCCATGATTTTATGATTTCCCTTTAAAAACCAGCCCTGGGCAGGTGGTTGGGCTCTTGTGCTGCAAACCCCGAGGTGACCTGGTCTCCCATGAATCCCAGGAATCCTGGAATCCTTTTGGATCCAAGAGCTCCCACTCCCACCTTTCCTCTTCAAAACAGACACTTCCAAACCCACCCTCGAACTCCCCATCCTGGATTTCCCTGCTGGGTGATATCACCTGGATATCAAAGTCCCCAAAGCCCCCGAATCTTTAGTGATGGGAAAGGCAATTCCCTTCTTCTCTGTTCGGAGTCTGAGGTGATTTTTACATTTTCCCTTCATTTTGGGGGTTGGTTTTGCCCTCCCTCCCCCCTCGGCTCAGCGAGGGTCAGCGCTCCCGTGTCCCAAACACCGGGTTTAATTTGCTCTTGGATATCTGTTACGACTCCAACCACTTCCCCAGTCAGCACTTAATTGGCAACTCGCTTGATTTAACAGCGTGGGAGCCGGCACCGGAAAAATGGCCGGGATAAATCACTGCCTGACGCCAGAAAATAGATATAATCTCAACATTAACGACATTAATAGTAGCATGAGCCGAATTAAGAAAGCCATAAAGCAGAGGCAGGAGAGGATAAATTACAACCACTGCTGCTTCTCCAGCCTCTGCTTCCCGGCCTCTTCCCGGCCGGGATGGTGCCGGTGTTGGTCCTTGTTGGGTTGGGGTTGTCTCTGTTGGGGCCAGAGAAAGGAGCAACACCCCCAACTCACACCTTTCCCAGTTTTTGGGGCGACAGCAGCGTCGGTCTGATCAGGTTTAGTGTCCTAATGTTGATTTTGCTGGATGCAGGATGGGGAATCCTGGGTTTAATTCCTTCCCTCCGTTGGCCCCTCCGGGGTGTTTTTTGTGGTCACATGGATTTCCCAGAGGATTGTTTTTGGTTGTAGAAAGGGAGGCAAGAGAATTCCTGTTGATGTAGATGGATACAGGACACTGGCTTTGCTCCTCTGCACGTGGTGAGGTGGCTGATTCCCATCTCCCGGAAAACCCAGGGCAGATCCCTCAGCTCCTGGTTTCCCTCAGCTCCTGGTTTCCAGGTGTCCGTGCTGTTGTTCCCAGGGGAAACTGTGGCTTCCTTGATTCTCTGGGTGACGGGGACCTTCCCAGCTTCTCCTGCTTTTCAGGGGCTGAATTAAGAAAGCCATAAAGCAGAGGCAGGAGAGAATAAATTACAGCCACTGCTGCTTCTCCAGTGCTGACCCTTATTGGGTTGGGGTTGTCTCTGTTGGGGCCAGGGAAAGGAGCAACACCCCCAACTCACACTTTTCCCAGTTTTTTGGGGCGGCACCAGCGTTGGTCTGATCAGGTTTAGTGTCCTAATGTTGATTTTGCTGGATGCAGGATGGGGAATCCTGGGTTTAATTCCTTCCCTCCGTTGGCCCCTCTGGGGTGTTTTTTGTGGTCACGTGGATTTCCCAGAGGATTGTTTTGGGTTGGAAAAAGGGAGGCAAGACAATTCCTGATGATGTGACTGGAAATAGGACACTGGCTTTGCTCCTCTGCATGTGGTGAGGTGGCTGATTCCCAACTCCTGGAGAACCCAGGGCAGATCCCTCAGCTCCTGGTTTCCAGGTGTCCGTGCTGTTGTTCCCGGTGGAAACTGTGCCTTCCCTGATTCTTTGGGAGACAGGGACCTTCCCAGCTTCTCCTGCTCCTCAGGAGACCCAGGGAATGTGTCCCTCCAGCTTTTGAGTGCCAAAATTCATCTCAGCTCTTCCAAAATCCATCTCAACTCTTCCGAAATCCCTCTCAATTCTTCCAAAATCCATCTTAACTCTTCCAAAATCCATCTCAGCTCTTCCACCTGTTGCTTTTCCCGCTTGTGCCGGTGCTTTATAAAGTCGGAAGGGCACCTCTTTGGTTGTTTCTTTTCCCTTTAAGGCAGGTTTTAAGCCCAGCTTTGGTTCTGAAGGTGATGTTTTTAGGGTTTGCCGTAAAGACCTCAGAGTGGAGATGCTCCATGGGGAGATATCCGGGAGTCCAGGATGGATTCGGAACATCCTCACGAGGGCCAAACCCTCGGTGGGAACACCAGTCAAGAGGTGCCAAATTTTTACCTGGCTGCTTGCCAGGAACGTGCTAGGGCAGGGAATGGTGGCCCTGGAGCATCACAAAAATCCTTTTCCATCCCTTTTTCCATGGAAAAATATGAAGGGGGGGATGATGATGCCGCTGAAGTCGCCTCGGAAGCTCCGACCTGAGGAGGGTCGTGGCAGTGCCGGGAGCTGGAGGCTGGTTTGGGGTTTATTTGGGTTTATTTGGGAAGTTTTTCCCGGTTTTCTTGTTTCTCTGGAGATTTTTGGGAGTTTGAGAGCTGCTCCAAGTGTGGTGCCAGCAGAGGGAGGAGGCTCTGGACGAATCCTGATTTATTTGGGCTTTGGGCACTCATTGGAAACGGGGATGTTGCTCTGAAGCACCGGCGTGCCAAAATTTGGGATGGGCGGGTTTTACACCTCAGAGCCTTCCAAATCCCATAAATTCCCCCACCTTTTCCCAGTTTCCCCCCACAGTCCCTGATTTAGGGCCTCTTGGTGCCATTTAGAAGCTTTGGGGCTTTATCTGATTTTTTATTTGTTATTTTATTTATTGCCAAACTTATTTTCTTTAGTTCCTTTTATCTTATAAATTTATCTTAATGTTCATCTCTTTGTTTATTATTTTCCTTATAAATTTCACTTCTTTATTTTATATTTCTCTACTTATAACTTTATTATTCGGGCTGAGTTTTTGGCAGGAAGATGCTGTTCCGGGATTATGTGTGGATCCTCTTCCTTTACTGCTTCCATGAGGGCTGGAATGGCAATTCCCAAAGCTAAATTTCATTTAAAATTTTAATTAATCAAGGAATTTTAAGTTTAATTTTCAATATTCATCTCTGTGGATGTGGATCCATCCCTAGACCAAGCCCCTGTAGCCGTGTCCACGGGCAGGGGGGTTTTCCAAGGGATAATTCCCTCTCTTTAACCTTTTCCGTGCTGAGGGAGTTCCCGGAGCGTGGTTTTTTCCATGGAATCCTGCTCCTGGTGGGAGATATTGGCTTTAATTAAAACCCATCAGCTGTCTTGGCTCTTCAGGGTGTTATTATTGTGTGAAAAAAGAGCATTTCCAAAGGAAATATCCTTGGAAAAAGCAATTATCCCAGTGTTTTTGGGAAGCAGGCGGGAGGGAAAAGCCCCCAGTGGGATTTGGGTGATTTTTTGGGATAAATATTCCAAACCGAAACTGTTTTGGGTTTGACATTGAAATGATCCCCAGCAATTAGAAATCCCTGTGATATTCCAGGGCACATCCCAAGCTCTGGGATGGGATTTACTCTGGGATATTCCGGGGCACACCCAGAGCTCTGGGATGGGATTTACTCTGGGATATTCCAGGGCA
>NW_020897791.1:12741-29952 GCF_003984885.1 Neopelma chrysocephalum
GGGATATTCCGGAGCACATCCTGAGCTCTGGGATGGGATTTACTCTGGGATATTCTGGAGCACATTCAGAGCTCTGGGATGGGATTTACTCTGGGATATTCTGGGGCACACTCAGAGCTCTGGGATGGGATTTACTCAGGGATATTCCAGGGCACATCCCGAGCTCTGGGATGGGATTTAGTCTGGGATATTCCGGAGCACATCCCGAGCCCCGGGATGGGATTTACTCTGGGATATTCCAGGGTACACTCAGAGCTCTGGGATGGGATTTACTCTGGGATATTCTGGGGCACATCCCGAGCTCTGGGATGGGATTTAGTCTGGGATATTCTGGAGCACATCCCGGGCTCTGGGATGGGATTTACTCTGGGATATTCCGGGGCACACCCAGAGCTCTGGGATGGAATTTACTCGGGGATATTCCAGGGGCACACCCAGAGCTCCGGAATTTCCTCTGAGATGAGCAGGGGAAGGAATGTCTGTGCTGGGACAGGGGGAAGTCTTGGACTTTCCCTCTCCAAGGGTGGTAGGAAAGTGCCTCGGAGGGATTAAGGATTAAAGCCCTTTCCCATGTGGACACAGGCCCTGACACTTCCCAACAAACACATTCCACATGGGAGTACTTTTAGATCCGCGCCGGCGATCGGAATTAAAGCGGGATGAGCTCACTCCCGTCTCCAGAGCTAACGGGGGCAGGAGGAATCTAATTAATGGGACAATAGTTCCCGCTCTTCCCGGCGTAATTACTGATCCGCCGTCGGAAATCCGAGTATTAGGGGATGTCAGCAATTCCATTCTCCCGCCGTAAGCGGTTTAACGGGACCTTGGCAAGGGGGGGGAATTTGGGCTCAGGGATGACCTACCTTGAGAAACAGCTTCCCTTGGGGAATCTTCTCCCAGGGGAATCTTCTCCGAGGGGCCTTTTGCCTCCTCTCTCTCCGGGGAGAGACTTTTTTACAGCCCAAACTTCGGAGCCGACGAACCTGGAAGCGTTTCCGAGGATCCTTCCCTGGATCTCCGTGGGTGGGATCGGAGGAATCGGTGGAGGGAAGTCGAGGAAGGTGGATTTTGGGGTTGGGATGTCGCAAAGGGCAGACAGGACGTGGGGAAACGGCCTCAGGTTGCTCCAGGGGAGGTTTATTTTGGATGTCAGGGAGAATTTCTCTGTGGAAAGGGTTGTCAAGGCTTGGAGTCAGCATTCCTGGAGGGATTTAAAAGCCATGTGGATGTGGCACTTGGGGACGTGGTTTAGTGGTGACCTTGGTGGTTTTCAGTTGACAGAATCCCTGGATCCTGGAATCCCTGAGGTTGGGAAAGGCCTCCAAGATCACTGAGCCAACCTGTGACAGATGTGCCACATCCAGGCTTTCCTTGGACACCTCCAGGGGTGGGGACTCCAAACCTTCCAGTGCCTGAGCACCCTTTCCATGAGGAAATTCCTCCTGATGTCCGACCTGACCCTCCCCTGGTGCAGCTCGATCCTCTTTCTTCTCCTCCAATCCCTTGTTCCTTGGGAGCAGATCCCGACCCCCCCTTGGCTCCCCCCTCCTGCCAGGGAATTGTAGGGAGTGAGAAGGTCCTCCCCGATCCCCCTTTTCTCCAAATTGGACTCAACAATGTTAAGGATCTTCTCCAGCATGAACGAATCCAAGATCTCCGTGATTCCAGTTCTATGAGCTGCCTTGGGCTGGGATTGGGTCAGAAGAGGAACTTGTGGAAGTTGGGGAGCAGGAATCCGAGCTCCTGGAAGCTCTGGAGGAGAGATGTGGAAGAGCCTGAAGCACAAGGAGCTGAAGCAACCCAAGGGAGATGTGGGATCGAGGGGGGAACCGAAGGTACGGCCTTGAAATGATGGAGAGCAGGGATAGACGGGATATTGGGAAGGAATTCTTCCCTGGGAGGGTGGGGAGGGACTGGAATGGAATTCCCAGAGAAGCTGTGGCTGCCCCATCCCTGGAAGTGTCCAAGGCCAGGTTGGATGGGGCTTGGAGCCACAACTCCTCTGGGCAACCTGTGCCAGAGCCTCTCCGCCCTCCCAGGGAAGAATTCCTTCCCAATCTCCCATCTTCCAGTGGGAAACCATTCCTTGTGTCCTGTCCAAAGTCCCTCTCCAGCTCTCCTGGAGCCCCTTTAGGACCTGGAAGGGGGTCTCAGGTCTCCCTGGATCCTTCTTTTCCCCAGGCTGGACATTCCCAGCTCTCCCAGCCTGGCTCCAGGAGCCCTTGGAGCATCTCCGTGGCCTCCTCTGGACTCGCTCCAGCAGCTCCACGTCCTTCTCCCCAGGACAATTCCATCCCTGCCCTCTCCAATCCTCCAGTGCAGCAGGTCACGAGGCGGATTCTTTCCCTGTTCTCCATCCTTGGCACGTGGAGCTGGTTTTGTATCCAGACTCCTCGTTTCCCTTAGGAATGAATCGGGTTCCAAACAATAGCGGGGATTTAGCTCTGCTCTCCCACTGCTCCGAGCTCCTCCGGGCGGGAACGGCACCTCCCCTGTGCTTGGGAAGGCCTTGGCAGCATTCCAGCACTTTTCCTGGCACATGGATTCACCCTCACCGAACACCTGAGCCCAGCGGAGCTGCTGGAGGCAACCTGGAGCCTCCGCCGGGGCTTTTCCCAGAGACACTCGGGAGATGGAAGGGAAGGAATGGGGCTGAATGGCTTCCTGAGGGAATAGATCCAGGGGGAGGGAATAATAAGGCACTTGAGGGAAGGGATTGGAACCAGGACAACTGGAGCGAGTCCAGAGGGGGCCACAGATTCCCAATCCATTCCATGGATCACTCCATCAGCTGGAGCAGTTTTCCAGGTGGAGAGAACACAGGGAGGAAAATACCATGGATGGTGCTTCTTCCTGGAATGCTGAGCTCATCTCCCATTCCTGCTCCATCCCAGGGCTTTACAGGGACAGACAACGATCCAAGACACTTCTCCTATTTTTCCAAGCCCCAAACACAATTTTATGGGAATTGGAAAATAAATCCAACAAAATGCAACTTCTTGTGCTGAGAGAGGAGGTGTTGGAGACCTCAGGGAATCACAAGATCCAACTGTGGATTCCCAACATCAGCAGGATGTGGAGCTGCTGGAGGAGGCCATGAAGATGCTCCAAGGGCTGGAGACAAGTTGGGAGAGCTGGGAATGTCCAGCCTGGAGAAGGGAAGGATCCAGGGAGACCTCGGAGCCCCTTCCAGGGCCTAAAGGGGCTCCAGGAGAGCTGGAAAGGGACCTGGGACAAGGGATGGAGGGACAGGACACAGGGAATGGCTTCCCACTGCCAGAGGGTTAGGTGGGATATTGGGAAGGAATTCTTGGCTGGGAAGATGGGGAGGGGCTGGGATGGAATTCCCAGAGAAACTGTGGATGCCCCTGGAGCCCTGGGAGTGTCCAAGGCCGGGTTGGAGCAATGTGGGATAGTGGGAGGTGTCCCTGCCCATGGCAGGGGGTTGGAATTCCATGATCTTTCCACTCCCTTCCCACCCAAACCATTCCATGATTCCGTGGAATGTTCCCCCTCAGTTTAGAGGAATATTTTCCAGCCCTTCGAGGAGCCGCCGTGAGAAGTTTGGGATCTTATTTTCATACCTGGGTGGAATTCCAAGTGGAATTCTTGGAGGAGAAAACTTCTCCAACCTGCCCAAGATTTAGGAAAGAGGCATGCTGTGGAAATTGGGGAACTGAGAAATGTTATCCTACATTTTGTAACTCTTTTCCTTTCCCAAACTGGGGGGATTTGTTGGGAAGGGAACAGCTTTATTTTAGGTAATTAAGGAGCTTAAAAGGTGCTCATTGAGATTCGTCATTTTTCCCAGGTTTTGAAAACGAAATGAGATCCAGGCTGGATTATTATTTTATTTTATCTTTTTTTTGTCCTTGAGATTACACATTAAGCTGCATTCGAATGGAAATTCAGAGTCAATTGAGCCAAATTAAAATAGGTTTGGGTTTGTTTGTTTTTTTAAAAGTGTTTGTTTCATGATTAGAGCTTATTATTGAAAGGAGGGAATTGTTTGGGGTTTTTGCTGGTCACCATGGATTTAAAACTAATGGATTCCCCGTTTTTATGGTTGTGTGTTGGGAAAAGGCACATTCCTTCCCGTTTTTCCATTTCCAATCCCTTTTTTTTCAACCTCCGATATCATAATCAACCAACTCAATTATTCCAATAATCCCAATCAGGTTCTTTAAGTAAATTAAGTCCTGTTAAGTGTTTTTTTGAGATCTGACCTTTTTATTTTAAGAAGGAAGCTCTAACATTGATAAAAATCCCATAAATCATTTTAATGGAATGACTCTTTTCTGTGGATTTGGGATACTCAGGTGGGTGAGGAGAGAGAGACATTCCGGCAAATCGGAGCAGCTTCCAAGGGGAATTTGTGCGGCATCTCAGAGAGTTCCTGGTGGGTTTGAGGAGCACTTTTAATCCTAAATAACAGGATTTTTGTTGAAGTGTTTCTCCCAGCTCAGGATTTCACGTTGCCACCTCCGAGGCGGCCTCGCCGCTCCCCGTTCCCCGCCGGCGATTCCCGACGCTCTTTCCTCGGGATTCAAATGCCAGCATGCAAATGTGATTTCTTACTATAAGTAAGGATTACTTCCACAAAAAAAAATAAAATTAAATAACTCTAAGCTGAGCCTAAAGAAGATCACCAGGAGGAAAAGAAAAACCGGCCTTTAAGAGCCACTTGTATCGCCCTCGGCGCCGGGAAATCCTCTCGGCTTCATCCGGCTCAAACGCCGCCGGGATGCTCCCGCTCCACTCTTGGAGCTGGATTTCATTTATTCCAGGCATCAAATACTCCCAGAATTTTATGTTTCCAACATAGGTGAGGTTTTGCAGGGGTCTGGATGGGGTTTTTAGGATCGGATTTATCCCGGGGTGTTAAATCCGAGGACTTGTTGCTCCCCCTCGCTCACCCGTGTTGGTTTGGGAATCTCCCGGGTTGGTTTTGCTTTTTTATGGATTAATTTAAGAGGGATCGTGTTTTTCCAGCTGCTGGCTGAGGTTTTGGTGGGTTTGTGCCATTCTGAGCAACTTTGCAGGTGAGGAAAGGGCGTGGATTTGGCATCTGCTGCCTTTGCTCCCGTTTGTGCTTTGGGTTCATCAGTCTGTTGGAAGCAACATTCCCATTTCCTGAGGGATTTTCCTCCGGAAAGGTTCAGAGGAAGGACCCAGCTTTTCCAACTTTCAAGAGACATGAAGTTGGTTGAGGAGGGAAGACTGGGGGAATTTTGGGACCAGGGAAGTGACCATTCCCCTGTGCTGGCACCACTAAGGCACCTGCAGTCCTGGGGGAGGGTTTGGGATCCCCAGGCACAGGATATTGAGGGGCTGGAGCGTGTCCTGGGAAGGGAATGGAGCTGGGAAGGGGCTGGAGCACCAGGAGCAGCTGAGGGAGCTGGGGAGGCTCATCCTGGAGAAAAGGAGGCTCAAGGAGGGGGAATCCAGGGGGACAGGAGGGTGGAGCCGGGTGGGATCGGGCTCTGCTCCCAGGGAACAAGGGACGGGGTGAGAGGCCTCAAGTTGTGCCAGGGGAAGTTTAAGTTGGATAGTAGAGAAAATTCCTTCCTGGAAAGGGTTGTCCAGCCCTGGCACAGCTGCCCAGGGTGGAATCACCATGACTGGAGGGATTTAGAAGCCCTGTGGATGTGGCACTTGGGGACACGGGCAGTGGTGGCCTTGGCAGTGCTGGGTTGACAGTTGAATTCTGTGATCTCAGAGGGCTTTTCCAACCTAAATCCTTCTGGAATTCCACAAAGGACACAGCAGGCCAGTGTTTAATCCTGGCAAAGAGAAACCTGACATGGGCACCAGGAGTATCTACAAAGCACCAACATGGAATGTTCTCCCAGGGAAAGCTGCTGCTTCAAGGGATCCCATGGAAGAGCCCAAACCTCAACCTGCAGAACCATGGAATGGTTTGGGTTGGAAGGGAATGGAAATCATGGAATTCCAACCCCCTGCCATGGGCAGGGACACCTCCCACTATCCCAAGTTGCTCCAACTTGGCCTTGGACACTTCCAAGGATTCAGGGGCAGCCACAGTTTCTCTGGGAATTCCATTCCAGCCCCTCACCACCTCCCAGGGATTAATTCCTTCCCAATATCCCATCTAACCCTGGGAAGCCATTCCCTGTGTCCTGTCCCTCCATCCCTTGTCCCAAGTCCCTCTCCAGCTCTCCTGGAGCCCCTTTAGGCCTGAAAGGATCTCTCAGGTCTCCTTGGATCCTTCCCTTCTCCAAGTTGAACATTCCCAGCTCTCCCAGCCTGGCCTTGAGTGTTTTAGAATCCCAGGACCTCCCTTTGCAACACTTTTGGCACCAAACTCCAATTTTCCCATCCCGTCAAACCTCCGACAGCTCCGCTGCTGTTTTTAAACATTTTTCCAACCTCCCTCCAGCCCTTTTTTTCCATTAAAAACGTCTCTTCCCGTGAGGAGTGGGAGAGAGACAACTCTCCAACCCTCACCCTCGTACTGCCAAGGTTAGGGGATAAATTCGGGAGCGCCGTCGCTTCCGTCGGGACTCGGGTTTTCCGGTGGCTCTCGGGGCCGAGGGGGTGGGAGATAATTTGCTGGAATAATTCCAATGGATTAGAGATGGATTTGAAGGGAAGAGTCCGTGGCTCCCGTTACAAAGGCTCCAAAGTCAAGGCGCCGTTCACAGCCCGACCTTCATTATCCACACTTAATTCCTTCCCTATTTTCCGGCGTTAATGAAATTTCCTGCCGGAGCGGGGAAGGGCCGGGAGGACTCTTTAGATCCACGGGAGAGGGAATTAGGGAATTAGGGAATTACAAGCCCCCCTCGTGTCGAGGGGTCGGTTTATTCTCCCGGTCCTTGGTCCTGCTCTTATCTCGTTAATTTGATCCTCCTTTGTCCCTCTGGTTTGATTCCGAGGGAGACAATTCCATGGAGGAAAAGCTCCGGAGCTGGTGGGGAGGGAGTGGTGTTGGGGCCACACAATTTGGGAGCAACAGCTTGGATTTGGAGGGAAAGGCAGTTTTCCGACAGGGGAATGTTGGGAAGTTGAGGTCCCTCCTGGCTCTTTGGTGTGGGTGGGATTTTTCTGTAAAAAAAGGTGGTTTTCCTTTAATTTTAAACGTCTTTGGGCTTCTGTAAATTAAAAAAATATGTAATATATATAACACGTAATACATAAGATATATGTGTGTAAAATAAATATAATATATAATATATAATAAATATATAATATCATAAATAATATATTATATTATAAATAATTTATTATATAGTATAACAATATTATAATATTATATATAATATATAATAGATATAATAACAGTTATAATAAACATAATGATTACATAAATATAATATATAAGAATATAATACATTATACAAAATAAATATTTTAATATAATAGTGAGTGATTTAATATAATAAATATAGTAAACATAAATATAATAAACATAATAAATACAATAAACATAATAAATACAATAATTATTATGAATACTCCACCTATATAATAATTAATGGTATGATAAATATTATAAATAATATATATAATAGTTATATTGTGATATTATTATGTAATTTATATAATAAATATAATAACAATCATAATAAACATAAAGATAATATAAATATATAAGAGTATAATACATTCTACACAGTAAATATAATAAATATATAGTGTAATGTGATAAAATAAATATAATAAATATAATTAATACATTATTATGAATATTGCTAATATAATAATTAATAGTTTAATTAAACTATAAATAATATATATTATAATTATATATTTTTATTATGATTGTATATAATATATAATAGATATTACAGTTATAATAACACATAGTATAAATATAATAAATAAAAATATAATATACACAATAAATATTTTAATATATAGTGTAATTTGATATAATGAATATAGTAAATATAATAAATATAGTAAATATAATAAATACAATAAACATAATAAATGGAATAAATATTATGAATACTACACCTAATATAATAAATATTATAAATAATATATAATATTATAGTTATAATATATATTATATATAATAAATATAACAACAGTTCTGATAAACATAACAAAGATAATATTATAAATATAATGTATAAGAATATAATGCATTATACATTATAACCAATATAATATATACTATAATATAATAAACATAGTAAATATTATAAATATAAATATAAATATAAATATAAATATAAATATAAATATAAATATAAATATAAATATAAATATAAATATAAATATAAATAGCATAGGCCCCTGGGGAGGGGATTGAGGTGGTTTTTGGGACTCCTCTCATCCCAGCTGGGGGGGGATAATCCCCTTAAAATTGAATTTTTAGGAAGGAGGGTTTCCAGGGGAGGAGCTGGGCTGGAGCAGGAGGATTCAATCATATTAATGCACATATAAAAAATTATATTCCAAATATATTGATTTATTAGCTCTGGTTAATATGTATAGATATATATTTATAGAGGTATAGATGGAATTGTGTGTGGAGATAGAAAGACTTGTCTATGTAGACACCTGTAGAGAATTCATATTTAAATATATAAAATATATATATTAAAATAAATATCAATATATTTATGAGGATATTTATATAGGTTTTATTATATGAAATATAATAGAGGTGGATTAATATATACAGGTATATTTATATTTAATATATAGGTATAACCCTATAGATACAATATCTTGTATCTGTAGATATGTATATTTATATATAAAAATATATAGATATATATATCTATAGATATGTACTTAAATACAGATATACATCTTATAGATATATCAGATATATATCTATATATAATCCATTTATATCTATATAGTTTATTCTCCTCCCCTCCAATAGACTTAAGAAAAATATGACATATATAAAAAATATCTATATATTGCATCTATCACATATATATAACTGAATATACATAATTGGATATATATTCTCTATATTCAATAATATATCAATAATATAAAATACTAAGAATAAAAATATAGTCCAGGCCTCGTATTTCATAATTTATCTCTGGATATTATTAAGTATATATGTTTAATATTTCTAGATAATAGGAAACACTATATATATATACTTAATATATATACTTTATATAGATATACTTTATATATTTTTATATATGTATTTATGTATATATAATTAAAATTAATTGAATATATATACATAATTGAATATATATTTTCTATATTCAATAATATTATCAATAATATAAAATTCTAAGAATACAAATACAATCCAGGCCTCATATCTCATAATTTATCTGTGGATATTATTAAGTATATTATATATTATAATAATATTATAATATTGTTATACATAATATATATGTTGAATATTTCTAGGTAATAGGATATATATGTATATATATTTATATGCTATATATATACTTTTTATATATATATATATACTTAGTATATCTATACTTTATATATATATACACTTTATATATATACTTTATAAATGTATTTTATGTATATATGTATAAGATTCAATATATGTATTCATTGCATACATTGAATAAAATCTAGAGAGAATTGACAGATTCAAGGCCTGGAGAATTCAGATAATAATATATAGATTTATATATAAAAGAATCTGCATTTATTATTCTATAGAATAATAATCCAGGCCTCATATCTCATAATTTATCTCTGGATATTATTAAGTATATATGTTAAACATTTCTATAATATATATTTATATTTATATAATAGGATATATATATGTGTACATATTATATTTATGTGTATATACACTATATATATACATAACATATATACTTTATATATGTATATACTTTATATATATATAAAGTATATATATACACACATAATATATATAAAGTATATACATATATTTATATGTGTATATGTATATACATATATATATAAAGTTATACATATATTTTATGTATATATATAATATTCAATATATTTATTCATTGCATACATTGAATAAAATCTAGAGAGAATTGACAGATTCAAGGCCTGGAGAATACAGATAATAATATATAGATTTATATATAAAACAATCTCCATTTATTATTCTATAGAATAATAATCCAGGCCTCATATCTCATAATTTATCTCTGGATATTATTAAGTATATATGTTAAACATTTCTATAATATATATTTATATTTATATAATAGGATATATATATGTGTACATATTATATTTATGTGTATATACACTATATATATACACAACATATATACTTTATATATGTATACACTTTATATATATATAAAGTATATATATACACACATAATATATATAAAGTATATACATATATTTATATGTGTATATGTATATACATATATATATAAAGTTATACATATATTTTATGTATATATATAAGATTCAATATATTTATTCATTGCATACATTGAATAAAATCTAGAGAGAATTGACAGATTCAAGGCCTGGAGAATACAGATAATAATATATAGATTTATATATAAAACAATCTCCATTTATTATTCTATGGAATACACAGATCTTGTATTTCAATGCGTGGACTTGGGGTATATATTCAATATATTCAATGATTTATGTGTCTATATGGGGAGAGATGTGTGTTTATATCTCTGTGTGTGATCCAGAGATAATTACATATGGAATTAGGAGATTTTCCGGAGCCTCCTGGAAGGGACTGATGTCGTTCAGGATCCTGAAATCCATCGGCACTGGAGACCCTGTGGATGGGCAGGGACACCTCCCACTATCCCAGGTTGCTCCTCAAAGGGCTGGAAAACCTTCACCTAAACTGAGGGGGAACATTCCATGGAATCCTGGAATGGTTTGGGTTGGAAGGGACCTCCAAGATCATCCAGCTCCAACCTCCTGACATGGGCAGGGACATCTCCCACTCTCCCAGGTTGCTCCAACATGGCCTGGAACACTTCCAGGGATGGGGAAGCCACGGCTTCTCTGGGAATTCCATCCCAGCCCCTCACCACCCTCACAGGGAAGAATTCCTTCCCAATATCCCATCTATCCCTTCCCTCTGGCAGTGGGAAGCCATTCCCTGTGTCCTGTCCCTCCATCCCTTGTCCCCAGTCCCTCTCCAGCTCTCCTGGAGCCCCTTCAGGCTCTGGAAGGTGCTCCAAGGTCTCCCTGGATCCTTCCCTTCCCCAGGCTGGACATTCCCAGCTCTCCCAGCCTGGCTCCAGAGGTTTTCCAGCCCTTGGAGCAGCTCCGTGGCCTCCTCTGGACTCGCTCCAGCAGCTCCATGTCCCTCCTGTGCTGAGGATCCCAGAGCTGGAGGCAGAACTCCAGATGGGATCTCTGCTCTGGAGAGCAGAGCAGGGGGGAGAATCCCCTCCCTCTCCCTGCTGGCCCTTGGATGTTTGATATCATTTGATATCATTTTTTTGCCCACATTTGGTCACTGATAAAGCCACGAGACCTTTTGCCAGGTCCTGCATCCATCCTTGGCTTTTCCAAGGTTTTCCATGAGGTTCTGGATGATCCAAGGGTGACTCAAGTGTCCCTTGTGCCACCGACACCTTCACCCAACGCTGGATGAAACCTTGGCTTTTCCAAGGTTTTCCATGAAGTTCTGGGTGGTCCAAGGGTGACTCAAGTGTCTCTTGTGCCACTGACACCTTCACCCAATGATTTGTGGATTCTCAGGACTTGCTGCTCCTCTCTGGAGCTATTCCATGAGGAGCAAACCCTGGGAAAACTGGAAAGCAAGGGCAGCCTCTCCTTTATCCAATCCCCTTCCCGCAAAAAACCCGGCAGCGCTTCCCCGGTGGAACAACAACCATTGGGAATGAACAGGCTGTCAGGGTGAGCCTTAGGAATTGTAACCATTCCTAATTTTCCAGCTCTCCTTTCCTCGGGAGCACGTGTTCCTTGACAGGAGATGCTCTCCAGGGAAATGCTCTCCAGTGCCCTGCCAGCCCTTGGATATTTGATATCATTTGATATCATTTTTATTGCCCACATTTGGTCACTGATACAGCCATGAGACCGTTTGCCAGGTCCTGTATCCAACGCTGGATGAAACCTTGGCTTTTCCAAGGTTTTCCATGAAATGCGTGGTCCAAGGGTGACCCAAGTGTCCCTTGTGCCACCAACACCTTCACCCAATGCTGGATGAAACCTTGGCTTTTCCAAGGTTTTCCATGAAGTTCTGGGTGGTCCAAGGGTGACTGAAGTGTCTCTTGTGCCACCGACACCTTCACCCAATGATTTGTGGATTCCCAGGACTTGATGCTCCTCTCTGGAGCTATTCCATGAGGCGCAAAACCCGGGAAAACTGGAAAGCAAGGGCAGCCTCTCCTTTATCCAATCCCCTTCCCGCAAAAAACCCGGCAGCGCTTCCCCGGTGAAACAACAACCTTCGGGAACGAACGGGCTGTCAGGGTGAGCCTTAGGAATCGCAACCATTCCTAATTTTCCAGCTCTCCTTTCCCCGGGAGCAGGCGTTGGTTTCAAGGAGACGCTCTCCGGGGTTTGCATCCCGCTGCCAGGATGGGGGTTGGATCTTAATTTACGGATCTTCTCCGGCTAATGCGCGGTTTTATGGACGTTCCGCTAATAGCATTACGGGCATAGTTTGGGCTTAATGCGAAATTAGAGCTCCAATTTGCATAAACAAATTACTGTTTGGATTAGCACTAAATGAGGAAGGCGGCTGATGTCGAAGGAGATTGGATTCGGCTCTGTTTGGATAACGGGGGGATGGAGGGAAAAGCCGGGAAGGCTCCGGGGTGGGGCGGGCGGTGCAGGAGGTGTCGGGTCGTGGGCGGGGTGGGTTTTTGGGTGGTAAAGGGACAAATTGTCTGTCTGGGATCTTAAGCAAGACAGGGGATGTTCAGGTGGGACATGAGGAGGAATTTCTTCCTGGAAAGGGTTGTTAAATGTTAGAATGGGCTGCCCAGGGCGGTGGTGGAATCACCCTCCCTGGAGGTGTCCAAGGAAGGACCGGACGTGGCACTCGGTGCTCTGGGCTGGGGGACAACGTGGGGATGGGGCACAGGTTGGACTCGATGATCTCAGAGGTCTTTTCCATGATGATTCCATGGTATTTATCCCTAAGGTGCCACTTCAGAGCTTATTGGTCCTTCAGGATAACGTTATGGGATTATTTTGGGCTCCTTTATGTCCTGGATTATGGCTCCTGATCCATCATTGTCTCACTGCCTCGTTACGGGATTTGTGGATGTAGGGAAAGGTGGGAAGGTGGGAACAGGTTCTCAACGCCACCCACTGAACCCCACTTGTGTCCCAGCATCTCCTCCAGGTGTAGATGGAGATGGCAATGGTCTTGTGTGACTTGTCCCATGCAGGGATCATAAGATCATGGAATGGTTTGGGTCAGAAGGAACCTTAAAGACCATCTCCTTCCAACCCCCTGCTGTGGGCAGGGATGTCACCCCCTAGACCAGGTGGCTCAAAGTCCCATCCAACCTGGCTTTGAGCACTTCCAGGGATATCAAAGCTTGTAGAGCTCCATAAAACTTGGTTAAGCTCGGGGAAGATCCCACATTGCTGATTCCATCATGGGATAAAATCCACATTTCCCTGGGGCTGGGGCTGCAAGCCAAGAGAGCGAAAAGTGGCAGAGTCCTTGAAGATTGTTTTTTTTGGTGTAAATCACTTGGAATCAGAGCTTTTCCTCCCTGGTTTTTCCATACATCCCTCCATTCTAATGGAAGGTGTCCCTGCCCTTGGCAGTGGGGTCGGAATGAGATGACCTGGAAGGTCCCTTCCAACCCAAACCATCCTGTGAGTGTCTGATCCAAGGGTTTGGTCACGGAGCAGCACTTTTTCAGGATATTCTCCATAATTTGGACTCCCCTTGACTTTCTTACTCTCCTGCAGGTCCCTGTTGTTGAACCAAACCCGACTGTCGCCCCAAGGTGCCAAATCCCAACCGGTGCCGCCGCGGTGGAGGAGTAAAGGCTTCCGCTGCATCGGTGGTGTCCTGTACCGAGTGTCGGCCAACAAACTCTCCAAAACCTCCAGCACCCCCGTCAGGAGCAGGGACCCGGGCACCAAAACCCCCAGCAGAGCAGGTGAGCAGCAGGATTTGTCCCACTTCTCATCCCAAATCCATGGAGTGAAGTTTTTGAGCCGTTTATTCCCAGCCCTTGGTGTTGCTGCTCATCCTCTGGCCTCGTAGGAGAGCGGATGCCAAGGGGACGGATGCCAAGGGATGACGGGCATCCCGTGGGTGCCAGGAGTTGTTCCTGCTTTGCAGGAGCACCAAAGGGGAAATAACGTTGAAGAAATGGGATGTTTAAGAAAATTGATGTTTTTCTTAAGCTGGGCTTAGTTCAGGCTCATCGAGCTGCACTGTTAAACTCGGTTCTTCTTATAAGTCTTGGGTGACTTCAGGTGGCATCACAAGGTTGGAGATGCTCATCAAACCCTGCTCAGTATTGACCAAAAAATTTGGGAGGATCGTTGTGCAGATAACCCTGAAACAGAATTCCAACACAGTTCCCAACTTTCTGTTGAGCTTCACTTAAATCCGTGTTTCAGCTCCTCCTGGATTTGAGGCCTCTTAGGGAAAAGCAGGTTTAAAGTCTTTTTTTTTGAGTTTCTGCTCGGTCTCAACTATTTTTGCTCCATCACTTGTTTACTGATGCTTTTTGGGGGGAAGGTTAAACTGGGAAAACCAAACTCATGGAATTATTTTTTGAAGGATATTTCTGATTTTGCTGCTTTTTTTGCTTATTCTCCTTCCCCTTCCACGTTGGGTTTGGAACCATAAAACCCGAGGAACCGTCGGGATTTCCGCGTCGTCTTCCGTCTCTCCCCATAATTCCTCCTCCTTCCCAAGGGGGAATTCCACAGGCACTGGCATCTCTTCCTTTGGGATAGCTGGGGCTGGTTTGTGTGTTCTCATCATCTACAAACCTTCCCACATTTACTCAAGATTTTCAACACTTGCCAAAGTTTCTTTAAAAGACGAGGAAAAAAATCAGCTTTTCCTTCCCTTCCGGTGCCAAACTCTGTGTGTTTGGAATAGTGGAGAGAAGGAAAACGCTCCCAACAGTTTAATAACTCAGAGTTTGCTTCCAGTGGCTTCTAATTTTTCCGTTTCCCTGGATTTTTTGGGGTGGTGTTTTCCCTCCAGAATAAAGGAATGTGATGCTGGTTGTCCCTGGCTGATCCATCCGCATTCCCTTTGAGGAATTTACTGATGGATGCTGGTGGCCAGTTAAAGTTTGGTCCTGGGGATGCACTTCCTGCACCCCTGGATGCAATCCTGGGATTCCCAGGAGCGATGGAGCATCTCCTTCATCTCCTGGAGCAATGGGAAGAGCGGGAGTTTGCCGTGGCTTTTCCATAACTTCCTTCGTCGGGGGTGGAGAGACATGGAAAACACTCAATTTAGGAACAAGGGAAGTGTCATTGTCATTCCAGGAATAATTTTGGGGGATGTTTTGGGTGTAAAAACCCTCCCCCTGGAGCAATTCGGGGCAGCTGCTGAGAACTGGGAACTGCGCCCTCGTCACACCTGTGGATCCGCTTCCAAAGGAATTCCCGCGACTTCCACAGAACTCCGCAAGCAAAACGCGGGAATAACACAAAACACCAGATTGGGAGCTTGGATTTGGCCTCATTTGTAGCTCCATCAAGGATGGAGAAGCCTCAAAACAGAGCTCCGACAGTCACTGCTCATCCCAGCGCAGGACAAAGATGCAGAATCCCACATGGAAAAGCCCTTTTCCTTCGGGATAACTGGCATTTCAGCAAGGATATATTGTTTTTCCCTTTGCAGAAGCGTTAGGAAATGGGCAGTGGGGTGGGGTGGAAGTTAATTAAACAGGCGGAATAATTGGGTTTTCCAGCTCCCGAGGAACCTTCCCTTCCTTCCTTCCCGCTAAAGAGTTACTCAGGCACTCGAGGAATTTCCATGAAATCCGGGAAGGAAGCAAAAGGTGCTGGGCAATGTAAGGTTTCACGAGGAAAAACAGAAGGGAAAAGACAAGATTGGAAGCAACAGAAACCAATTTAAGGTTCGACGTCATCCGGAAACGGGCCCTGACCCCAATCTCGGCGTGGCTCCGGAGGCAGGAATTGCACGCCGGCACCTGGGGCTCATTCCAAGGGGTTTTCCAAGCATCCAGGCTGCTTTTTTCCGTGGGCAAATCCTCCCCTGTGTGATTTTCCTTGCCCTCCAGGGAGGTTTTGAGCTCGTGGGAGGTGCTTGGTGGGGGAAAGGACAGTGGGTTTGGGGAGGTAAAGGCAGGAACCGGTCCCTGGAGCAGCAGGGTGTTGTTTATTGGGGTTTTCAGTTTTGATCCGTGACCGTTGGATCCAGAGCCTTGGATTGCTGAGCTCCCAAAGGTGGAGGTTGAAGCCCTCTGGAGCCAACCTGAGTCAATCCCTTGGCCCCTTTTGAGCTCAGTGCCTTGATTTTGGGATTCCTCAATCCCTTGACCCCTTTACAGTCAATCCCATGGGTTTGGGATTCCTCAATCTTTTTTGAGCTCAATTCCATGGCCCCTTCAATCTCCGTGCCTTGTCTTTGGGATTGTGGGATCCCTTGGCCCCTTCAATCTCAACCCCTTGTTTTTGGGATTCCTCAGTCCCTTGACTCCTTTGAGATCAATCTCTTGGTGCCTTTTGGGGTCAATCCCTCATTTTTCGGATTTCTCTATCCCTTGACTCCTTTGAGATCAATCCCTTGGCCCCTTTTGGGGTCAATCCCTTGTTTTTGGGATTGCTCAATCCCTCAACCCCTTTACAGTCAATCCCAAAAAGGATTCCTCAATCCTTTTTGAGCTCAATTCCATGGCCCCTTCAACCTCAGTGCCTTGTCTTTGGGATTGTGGGATCCCTTGGCCCTTTCAGTCTCAATCCTTTGATTTTGGGATTGCTCAATCCCTTGTCCCCTTTGAGCTCAATTCCTTAATCCCTTCGGAGTAAATCCCATGGGTTTGGGATTGCTCTGCCTTACCCCTCTTGAGCTCAATCTTTTGGCCTTCCAATCTCAGTCCCTTGGTTTTGGGATTGCTCTATCCCTTGACTCCTTTGAGATCGATCCCTTGGCCTCTTTTGGGGTCAATCCCTTGTTTTGGGATTTCTCTATCCCTGGACTCCTTTATAGTCAATCCTATGGTTTTGGGATTCCTCAATCTTTTACCCCCTTTGAGCTCAATTCCATGGCCCCTCAATCTCAGTGCCTTGTCTTTGGGATTGTGGGATCCCTTGGCC
>NW_020897791.1:29962-37604 GCF_003984885.1 Neopelma chrysocephalum
TCTTTGGGGTCAGTCTCTTGTTTTTGGGATTTCTCTATCCCTTGACCCCTTTACAGTCAATCCCATGGGTTTGGGATTCCTCAATCCTTTTTGAGCTCAATTCCATGGCCCCTTCAATCTCAGTGCCTTGTCTTTGGGATTGTGGGATCCCTTGGCCTCTCAATCTCAATCCTTTGATCCCTTTCAGTCCCAATTCCTTGGGTTTGGGATTCCTCAATCCCTTGACCCCTTTGAGTTCAATCCCTTGACCCTTTCCACACTCAATCCTATGATTTTGGGATTGCTCTGCCTTACCCCTCTTGACCTCAACCCTTTGGGCCGTCCAGTCTCAATCCCTTGGTTTTGGGATTGTGGGATCCCTTGGCCCCTTCAATCTCAATCCTTTGATCCCTTTCAGTCCCAATCCCTTGGTTTTGGGATTCCTCAATCCCTTGACCCCTTTGAGCTCAATCCCTTGACCCTTTCCACACTCAGACCCATGGTTTTGAGATTGCTCTGCCTTACCCCTCTTGACCTCAACCCTTTGGCCCCTCCAATCTCAATCCCTTGGCTTTGGGATTCCTCAATCCCTTCCCCCCCTTTCGATCCCCGATCCCTCAACTCCGGAATTTCAGGGATCGGATCTTACTCCAGGCTCCTTCCCATCATCTGCTGACAGAACTTGGAATCTGGACCTCATTAATTGAGGTTTCTTCGTTAATAAAACCCTCATGACCACCCACCCCATTCCTGGGATGCGGGGGGGGACTGGGCAGGAAAACGGGGAAAATCTAGCGGGCAGTTCATCCCTTTTTTTTTTTGCCGGTACCTTTTCCGGAGCGAGGGCTTGTTTCTCTCCGACGAGGGAAATAAATTACCCCCGGCAGCTCCGAGTGCTGATCCTCGGAATCCGCGGAACCCTCTTAAATGAATAATAATTAAGGAAATAAATTTCCCGGAGCGCGGCCGCGAAACTTTGGCTTCAGCAAGAAAAGCCGAGAGGGGAACTCGGGAAATGAATCGCTCGGCTCTTCCCGAAGAGGGATAATGGGAAGTGTTAAAGGAGCTGGAGTGGCTCAAGGAAGTCTTTTCCAGAGGGCTGAGGTGGTGTGGGATGAGGCTGAGTGGGAGGACATTGTTGGAATGATGAGTGTTGAGCCTGTTGTTGTCCATCTGCTTCCCAAATCAAGAATTTATGGAAATCCTGAACAGGGAGGGAAAGAACCAGGGTGGAAAAATTAAATAGGGGGAAAAAAGGGAGAAATGGCAAAAACTGGGATGTGTTGGGGCCAAGGGATGGGAAAGAGAAGGATCACCACTGGAATGACAAGTGTCAAGCCTGTTGTTGTCCATCTGCTGCAGATATGCCAAGTCAAGGAGAATTATGGAAATCTTACACAGGGAGGGAAAGAAGCAGGGTGGAAAACTGAAATGGCCAAAAAAAAGGGAGAAGTGGCAAAAATTGGGATGTGTTGGGGCCAAGGGATGGGAAGGAGGGGGAGGACACAGTTGGAATGATGAGTATGGTGGATGGCAAAAAATAGCGGGAAAACGGGATGACCCCACTGTGGACATTCCTGAGTCGGAGCTCTGGGAAGTGGAGCTGAGCACCTGCCTGGCATTGCTTGGGTCAAATCCTGTTCGTTTCCGTGGATTTCCATGAATTATCCCTTCGTTAGGGCAGTGGAAGATGATGGGCAGCAACGGGATCGACACCCAACACTCGTCATTCCAACTGTGTCCGCCCCCTCTTTCCCGTCCCATGGCCCCAACACATCCCAATTTTTGCCACTTCTCCCTTGGTTTTGGCCATTTCGGTTTTCCACGCTGGTTCTTTCCCTCCCTGTGCAGGATTTCCATAAATTCTCATTGATTTGGGACATGGGAAGCAGACGGACAATGGGCTCAACACTTGTCATTCCAATGATGTGCTCCCCCTCTTTCCCATCCCTTGGCCCCAACACATCCCAATTTTTGGCCATTTCTCGCTTTTTTTCCCTATTTAATTTTTCCACCCTGCTTCTTTCCCTCCCTGTGCAGGATTTCCATAATTCTCCTTTACTTGGGACATCTGAAGCAGATGGACAACGGGCTCAACACTTGTCATTCCAGTGGTGATCCCTCTCTTGCCCATCCCTTGGCTCCAACACATCCCAATTTTTACCACTTCTCCCTTGGTTTTGGCCATTTCAAGTTTTCCACCCTGGTTCTTTCCCTCCCTATGCAGGATTTCCATAAATTCTCCTTGACTTGGGACATCTGAAGCAGATGGACAACAACGGGCTCAACACTCATCATTCCAACAGTGTCCTTCCCCTCTTTCCCATCCCTTGGCCCCAACACATCCCAATTTTTGCCATTTCTCCCTTTTTTTCCCTATTTAATTTTTCCACCCTGGTTCTTTCCCTCCCTGTGTAAGATTTCCATAAATTCTCCTTGATTTGGGACATGGGAAGCAGATGGACAACGAGCTTGACACTCATTATTCCAACAGTGTCCTCCCCCTCTTTCCCATCCCTTGGCCCCGACACATCCCAATTTTTACCACTTTTCCCTTTTTTTTGGCCATTTCAGTTTTCCATCCTGGTTCTTCCTCCCCCTATGCAGGATTTCCCTCCCTGCAAGGGGGAACATTTCCAAGGAATATTCCAAATGTTCTTCTGGGGGTTGTGTTTGTGGCCCGGGGGGATGGAGAGCTGAGCAAAGGTGTTGGACTGGGTGGAACCATCCCAGTGTCCATGTGGGAATGCTGGAAAGCACCGAGTGCCTGTGTTAAATCTCTGCCAACTTTTCCTTGGAGGAGAAGGATTTGGGGCCTTGAGCTGTGCTTTGGGGTTATGGAAAAAAAAGCAGGATGCAGGAGATGGGCTTGGAGTCCCCTGAGGTGCATTTTGGGTTATGGGAAAAAAACCCAGGATGCAGGAGGTGGACCTGGCCCCCCTTGAGCTGTGTTTTGGGATTAGGGGTATGAAATGGTCTTGAGCTGTGCTTTGGGGCTATGGAGAAAAAAACAGGATACAGGAGATGGACCTGGACCTGGATCCACTTGAGTCATGTTTTGGGGTTATGGAGAAAAAAACGGGATACAAGAGATAAACCTGGACCTGGATCCCCCTGAGCTGCGTTTTGGGATTATGGGAAAGAAACCAGGATGCAGGAGATGGACCTGGACCTGGATCCCATTGACCTGTGTTTTAGGATTATGGAAAAAAAGCCAGGATGCAGGAGATGGACTTGGACCCCCCTGAGGTGTATTTTGGGATTAGGGATATGAAAAGGTCTTGAGCTGTGCTTTGGGGTTATGGAAAAAAAAACCAGGATACAGGACATGGACCTGGATCCCATTGACCTGTGTTTTGAGGTTATGGGAAAGAAATCAGGATGCAGGAGATGGACTTGGATCCCCCTGAGCTGCATTTTGGGGTTATAGGAAAGAAACCAGGATACAGGACATGGACCTGGACCTGGATCCCATTGACCTGTATTTTGGAATTATGGGAAAGAAACCAGGATGCAGGAGATGGACCTGCACTCCCCCTGAGGTGTATTTTGGGATTAGGGATATGGAAAGGCCTTAATTAACTCCTTTAACCCGACCCCCTCATTTGAACCATCCTGCCTTTTCCCCCCTTTTCTGTGGGAAGCTTGGAACGTCAGGCCGCGGAAAACGCCGCTCGGCTGCGGATTCCTCCGGAGGAGCAGGGAAGGGGGGGAGAAAAAAACCAGGCAGGAGTTGGGCAGGAGCCCCTGCCATTAATCACAGCTGTAATCATGCATTTAATGAACACGACAGCTCCCGCTCCCTCCGGAGTCTCCCGCCTGGATTAGGTACAACGATCACCGGGAGCCGCCGGCGTCAGGTCGGGATGATGCATGGAGAGAGGAACAACTGCTTTTCCACGGGCTGTGGGTTTCCTTACGGATTCTGCTCTTCCAACCGGCGGGAAAGGGGGAGGGAAAACCACTTGTTCCTTCCACGGGGGATGAGAGATCCCACCTGTGTCCGTGCGTTCTTCCCGGCGGCTTTTCCTTGTTTTCCTGCCTTTTTTTGCCTCCCCCCCGCCTCTTCTCCGTGTCGTTCCCGCTGCCTCGGAGCGTTCCCAGGGGAGGAACTTGCCCTGGCGCTTCCTGAAATCCCTTTTGGAATATCAAGGAAGGGCCAATCGCCCTCCTCATCCGGCTCTCTCCCGGCTTGGGAAGCAACTGAGGAGGAAACCGGGATGGATTCGGGAGCGGGATGTGCCCAGTGTTGTGTCTGGATCCCGAACCAGATCCCAAAGTCAAGCCCTGGGGGGTGTCATTCCAGCTTTTTGTTGGATTTAGACCGGACTGCAGCGAATTCCGGCTCCCAATGTTGGGATTTAACCCTCATCCCGCTCTCCAGTGTCTTCTGAAATCCCAGTTTCCCCCCAATTCCAAAGCCACGGATACACCCTCCACCGTCGGGAAAATTAATTTATTAATGGATTTATTAATGCAAATGTCTTGGGAGCGGTTCCAACTGGGAATTCCAAGTTGGCAACCACTCCAAAAAAAAGGAAATTTAGGCTCCTTGGGCCTCCTGAAAAGTCTGGAATATCAACCCCCCTGGATTCTGTGATCCAGCCCCAACCATTCCATGATTCTGTGCTCCAACCCCAACCATTCCATAGTTTTGTGATCCAACCTTAACCATTCCATGATTCTGTGATCCAACCCCAACCATTCCATGATTCTGTGATCCAACCTTAACCATTCCATAGTTTTGTGATCCAACCCCAACCATTCCATGATTCCGCGATCCAACTCCAAACATTCCATGATTCTGTGATCCAATCCCAACCATTCCATGATTCTGTGATCCCACTCTGACCATTCCATGGTTTTGTGATCCATCCCCAACCATTCCATGATTCTGTGATCCCACCCTGACCATTCCATGGTTTTGTGATCCAACCCCAACCATTCCATGATTCTGTGATCCAGCCTTCACCATTCCATGATTCTGTGATCCAACCTTCACCATTCCATGATTCTGTGATCCAACCCTGACCATTCCATGATCCAACCCTGACCATTCCATGATTCTGTGATCCAACCCCAACCATTCCATGATTCTGTGATCCAACCCCAACCATTCCATGATTCTGTGATCCAACCCCAACCATTCCATGATTCTGTGATCCAACCCCAACCATTCCATGGTTTTGTGATCCAACCTTAACCATTCCATGATTCTGTGATCCAACCCTGACCATTCCATAGTTTTGTGATCCAACCCTAACCATTCCATAGTTTTATGATCCAACCTTAACCATTCCATGATTCCGTGATCCAATCCCAACCATTCCATGATTCCATGATCGAACCTTAACCATTCCATGATTCTGTGACCCAACCCTGACAATTCCATGATTCTGTGATCCAACCTCAACCATTCCATAGTTTTGTGATCCAGCCCCAACCATTCCATGGTTCTGTTATCCAATCCCAACCATTCCATGATTCTGTGATCCAACCCTAATCATTCCATGGTTTTGTGATCCAGCCCTGACCATTCCATGATTCTGTGATCCATCCTTAACCATTCCATAGTTCTGTGATCCAACCCCAACCATTCCATGTTTTTGTGATCCAACCCTGACCATTCCATGATTCTGTGCTCCAACCCCAACCATTCCATGTTTTTTTGATCCAACCCCAACCATTCCATGGTTTTTTGATCCAACCCCAACCATTCCATGATTCCGTGATGCAACCTTAACCATTCCATAGTTTTGTGATCCAACCCCAACCATTCCATGATTCTGTGATCCAACCCCAAACATTCCATGATTCTGTGATCCAACCCCAACCATTCCATGGCTTTGTGATCCAACCCCAACCATTCCATGGCTTTGTGATCCAACCCCAACCATTCCGTGGTTTTGTGATCCAGCCCCAACCATTCCATGATTCCGTGATCCAACCCCAACCATTCCATGATTCCGTGATCCAACCCCAGCCATTCCATGATTCCGTGATGCAACCTTAACCACTCCATAGTTTTGTGATCCAACCCCAACCATTCCATGATCCAACCTTAACCATTCCATGATTGTCCCCAATCTCCGCTTTTATTCTGAAATATTAAATATTTACAGGGATTTTCCGCTGCCCTGGGGAGCGGATTCCTGGTGTATCCCATCCTGCTGAGCTTGGAGCATTAACCATCATTCCAGAGGGGGGCTGGGGATGCTCCAGACTGGTGGGATTTTAACCTGGATCTGTCTCCGGGAGGTCAAACCAGAAATCCTGGCGCCTCTCCGGAGTGACCCGGAGTTGTCGTAGAACTAAATCCGAGCGGGAAAGCTGCTCCCGCAGCCCGGGAAGAGGGGGAAGTAAAAAAAAAAACAGGGAATAAAACCTCCCTGTGGTGGTTCCTGGATGGAATTTGATGTGTGGAGGGAACAGCTGGGGCTGTGCAGCCGAGCCATCAAATTCCAATCGCTCATTCCCGCTGGCAGGGGAGTGACTGAGGCGCTTCCCGACACCTGGAAAAGTTGGGATACAGCCCTGCTTGTCTTCCTGCTCCGGTCAAGGCTGATTTGATTCCGTGTGTGCGCGGGGTTGGAGCCGGTTTTCCCTGGAGTTTTGTGGGAGTTGCTCCGGGATTTGTTTGGGCTCATTTGGGAGATGAAAAGGGGAAGATCCGTGTGGGGTTTGGAGCTGGAAAGGAGCACTTGTGGTGCTGGGGCTCTCCTGAAAGTCCCGGCCTTGTGTGGAGGTCCATGGAGAGCGTCCTCATCCATCTGGGATGCTCCATCTGGGAGCTGCTTTGGGTGAAACAGTGAAGTCCAGGAATCATGGAATGGTTTGGGTGGGAAAGGAATGGAAAGATCATCTCATTCCAACCCCCTGCTGTGGGCAGGGACACCTCCCACTATCCCAGGTTGCTCCAACCTTCCCTTGGACACTTCCAGGGATCCAGGGGCAGCCACAGCTTCTCTGGGAATTCCAGCCCAGCTCCTCCCCACCCTCCCAGCCAAGAATTCCTTCCCAATATCCCATCTATCCCTGCCCTCTGGCAGTGGGAAGCCATTCCCTGTGTGCTGTCCCTCCATCCCTTGTCCCAATTCCCTCTCCAGCTCTCCTGGAACTCCTTTAGGCCCTGGAAGGGGCTCTGAGGTCTCCCTGAATCCTTCCCTTCTCCAGGCCAGGCATTCCCACCTCTCCCAGTCTTTCCTCACAGCCTTTCCTCCATCCCATCCCTCCGATCATTTTTGTGGATCAAAAATCCTGAGGGCTGCATGAATCCCTATAAAATGCCTCGATTCCCAGGAGTGATCCATGTTTTTCTCTCGTTCCCAGCTCTGAGGTTGCACTCCACACCCAGTCCTGGTGTCTCTCCCTCCGGCCTGAACAGATCCTCCTCGTGCCGATACATCGCCAGGTCGGTATTCCCGGGGAATCCCCCTCTGGATTCATGCTCAGGAGGCTGTTGGGAGCTCGAGTTTAACTGGATAATTATTCGGTGACGCCGCAGCCGCTGCTTTTCCTCGGCTTCTGCTTCCAGGTGGTTGTAACTTCCAGCAGAAAGCCATGGGAAAGCCGGGATTCCAAGGCATGGATTCTGCTTGGGAAAGGTTGGAAAGGTTTCCTTTCCTTTCCTTTCCTTTCCTTTCCTTTCCTTTCCTTTCCTTTC
>NW_020897791.1:37614-41681 GCF_003984885.1 Neopelma chrysocephalum
CCTTTCCTTTCCTTTCCTTTCCTTTCCTTTCCTTTCCTTTCCTTTCCCTTCCATTTCCCCTTCCCCAAAAATCAAAAATCCTTGAGAGTTTGTGAGCCTGAACTTCCAAACATCTCCCTCTCCGAGGTGAATTTTGGGCTCCTTTGGTGTACGAGCCCAGAGTGGAAAAGGATATTTCTTCCTCATCCTGCTCCCTAAAAATGTAGCGAACTCATAAAATCAGAGGATGTGGAGGTGGGGAGGGATTTCATTGGGGTCACCTCGGAGATTTTTAATGATTTGGGGTAAAATTGGCTGAAAATCAAAAATCCTTGAGAGTTTTGAGCCTGAACTTCCAAACATCTCCCTCTCCAAGGGGAATTTTGGGCTCCTCAGTGGTGTTGAAGTGTCTTCTCCATGCCATGACCAGCATCAGAGCAGCTGGTGGGACAAGTCCTGAAGTGCCCTCCCAGTTGAGCCCAGCGTGGAAAAGGATGTTTCTTCCTCATCCTATTCCCTAAAAAATGTAGGAAGCCTCTTCATGCTCATAGAATTAGAGGATGTGGAGGTGGGGAGGGATTTCATTGGAGTCATCTTGGAAGATTTTTAACGATTCAGGGTAAAATTGGTCGAAAATCAAAAATCCTTGAGAGTTTATAAGCCTGAACTTCCAAATATCTCACTCTCCAAGGGGAATTTTGGGCTCCTTGTTCAGCCTTCGGTGCACGAGCCCAGCGTGAAAGAGGATGTTTCTTCCTCATCCTACTTCCCAAAAGTGTAGGGAACTCATAAAATCAGAGGATGTGGAGGTGAGGAGGGATTTCATTGGAGTCATCTTGGAAGATTTTTATTGATTTGGGGTAAAATTGGCCAAAAATCAAAAATCCTTGAGAGTTTATGAGCCTGAACTTCCAAACATCTCCCTCTCCAAGGGGAATTTTGGGCTCCTCCAAGTTGTTACACGAGCCCAGAGTGGAAAAGGATGTTTCTTCCTTACCCTATTGCCTAAAAATGTAGGGAACACATGAAATCAGAGGATTTGGAGGTGAGGAGGGATTTCATTGGTGTCACCTGGGAAGATTTTTAATGATTTGGGGTAAAATTGGCCGAAAATCAAAAATCCTTGAGAGTTTGTGAGCCTGAACTTCCAAACATCTCCCTCTCCGAGGTGAATTTTGGGCTCCCCGGCGGCGTGGAAGTGTCTCCATGGTGGAGTTTGACCCTGGCTGTGTTTGTCCCCCAGCCGTGCCGTGCAGAGGAGCTTGGCCATCATCCGCCAGGCCAAGCAGAGGAGGAAGAAGAAGGAATATTGCATGTACTACAACCGCTTCGGGAAGTGCAACCGCGGCGACAGCTGCCCCTACATCCACGACCCCGACAAAGTCGCCGTCTGCACCAGGTGGGGAGGGATGTGGAAGTCGCCGGGATGTTGGTGGGCTTTGATGTGATATTCCAAAGGGAAACAGGGCGATGGAGGGTTGTAGGATCGCAGGGATGGGTGTTCTTGGGTTGGGAGGGATCTGCAGGAAGAGGACAGGAAGAGGTTGTAGGATCGTGGAGTGGTTGGGGTTGGAAGGGATTTTGGAGGGTCATCCCGTTCTGACCCCCTGCCGTGGGCAGGGACACCTTCCACTATCCCAGGTTGCTCCAGCCTGGCCTTGGATGCTTCCAGGGATCCAGGGGCAGCCACAGCTTCCCGGGGAAATCCGTCCCAGCACCTGGGAGGAAAAATCCTGCAAATAATTGTCCTGCTTTTAGTAATTGATGATTTCTTTCCAAGTGTTGGCAAAGTAGGGAAAATAAAGCCCTTGTTCATCCGTGGCTTGGGTTGGAAGGGATTTTGGAAGGTCATCCTGTTCCAAACCCCTGCCATGGGCAGGGACACCTCCCACTGTCCCAGGTTGCTCCAACATGGCCTTGGACACTCCCAGGGATGGGGTAGCCACAGCTTCTCTGGGAATTCCATCCCAGTCCTTCACCACCCTCCCAGCCAAGAATTCCTTCCCAATATCCCATCTAACCCTCTGGCAGTGGGAAGCCATTCCCTGTGTGTTGTCCCTCCATCCCTTATCCCAAGTCCCTCTCCAGCTCTCCTGGAGCCCCTTTAGGCTCTGGAAGGAGCTCTCAGGTCTCCCTGGATCCTTCCCTTCTCCAGGCTGGATATTCCCACCTCTCCCAGCCTTTCCTCCATCCCATCCCTCCGATCATTTTTGTGGATCAAAGATCCTGAGGGCTGCATAAATTCCTATAAAATGCCTCGATTCCCAGTCCCTCTCCAGCTCTCCTGGAGCCCCTTTAGGCCCTGGAAGGGGCTCCAAGTTCTCCCTGGATCCTTCTCTTCTAAACTGAGGGGCTTGAGACCCTTCCCTGACCACACACCGGGCGATTCCAGCGGCAGCGCTTCCCAGATCCGCTCGGATCTGTACAACAGGTTCCATTCCCTCATCCGGTGACGTCGCGCGGCTCCGAGAGCGGATGATTAATTCCAGGAGAAGGGACTCCCGTTGCCAGCTCGTTAGACCTGCCCAGGAGTTGATTAAACTCCATTATTAGTCATTTAAAAAGTGCAGGAAAGCCAAATCCGCCGATGAACTCCCGGAGTAAATTTCTCCATAAAAATTGCTGCTGGGCTGGGATCGCTCGGAACCCGCCCCGGGCTCGGTGGGAGATCAGGGAGGAGGGAAAGGTGATTTATGGGGGTTTTTAACCACAACACATCCCACAGCTCCTTGCCTGCTTTAGGAATTGCTTCTCCGTGAGGTCTTTGGGATCTCCATCCCGCCCCGTTTCCGTGGATCACTGGAGGGCAACACTGATTTTCTCCCGGTCTCGTGTCTCCTCCTCCCGGTGCCTTCGGCCCCAATCCCAATCTTTAGCTTTTTCCCTTATCATCCCTTAATTTTGGGAATCTCCTGTCGCGGTGGCAGCTCCCGGGAAAACTTCTGGCTCCAAATATCCTTTGGGATCTTGGGTTCTGTCCTGTGCCTGCCTCTGCTCCTCCGGGGTTTTGGCCATTCCTGCCCGGAGCTCATCCCGGTGCTTCATCCGGAATCATGGAGTCATAGAATGGGTTGGGTTGGAAGGGACCTGAAAGATCATGGAATTCCAAACCCCTGCCACAGGCAGGGACACCTCCCACTAGCCCAGGTTGCTCTGAGCTTCATCCAAACTCACCCTGGAACACTCCAGGGATGGTGATTCCATCCTGGAGGAATCAGGGCTCTCGGAAGGAGCTTTTCTCCTTCTGGGAGCATCATCCCTGAATTTTTGGGGTACAGCCCTTGCTCTGCCAACTAAGGAGCAGCCAAATAGGATGAAAGAACCAAATCCATCGGGAATCAGCAGCTGCTCTTCCAACAGGAGGAACCTTCCCCAAATTAGGGTCTCAATGACGAGTGTTTGTGTGTTAAAACCTCGTGGTTTGGGACCCACCTCGTGCTCAACCCTCTCCCTCTGCTGTAATTCCAGGTTTCTCCGTGGCACGTGCAAGAAGACGGATGGGACCTGCCCCTTTTCCCACAAGGTGTCCAAGGACAAGGTCGGTGTGACATTCCAAAGGATGCAGGGGGTCGTGGGAAGGTTCTGCCTCGTGGAGGGTTTCCAGCCGAGTTTGGGGTTTGCTTCCCAAGCTTTTCAGGCTCCTGGATCAGGACAGAACCATGGAGTGGTTGGGCTTGGAAGGGATTTTGGAAGGTCATCCAGTTCCAACCCCCTGCCATGGGCAGGGACACCTTCCACTAGCCCAGGTTGCTCCAAGCTGGCCTTGGGACACTTCCAGGGATGGGGTAACCGCAGCTTCCCTGGGAATTCCATCCCAGTCCCTCCCCACCCTATGGTTCTAAAAGAGGTCTAGAAAAGGGAAAGGAGCCTGGAGAAGGGGGAAAGGAACCTGGAGGAGAGGGAAGGGAGCCTGGAGAAGGGGGAAAGGAACTTGGAGGAGAGGGAAAGAAGCCTGGAGGAGAAGGGAAGGAGCCTGGAGAGGGAAAGGACCATGGAGAAGCAGGAAAGGAGCCTGGAGGAGAGGGAAAGAAGCCTGGAGGAGAAGGGAAAGCTGGAGAAGAGGGAAAGGAGTCTGGGGGCAAAGGACC
>NW_020897791.1:41691-62032 GCF_003984885.1 Neopelma chrysocephalum
GGAAAGCTGGAGAAGAGGGAAAGGAGTCTGGGGGCAAAGGACCCTGGGGGAGAGGAAAAACTGGCAGTTAGGGGAATTTTGCTCCACAGATAAGGGCAAGGCAGAGCAGGGAATTCTCCAGGCGGGATCAGAGCCATGGATTCCTCCAGCAGCGACAGAGAGAACCTGGGAACCACGAGCGAGGCGGTTTGGGAGCTCAGGGGAGCTGCTCCAACAGCTTTTCCCCTTCCAGGACGTGAAGGATCAAGAACTCTTGGGTTCAGGATGAAACCTTGGAGCACTCCCGTGCCTCAGTTTCCCCACTGAAAAATGAGGATAATCCCAGTTTTCTGTAGGAAAGCCACGTGGGTTCAGCTGCCGCAGAGCTTTCTCTGGAGAGGAAAAGGAATGTGGAGGAGAGGGAAGGGAACCTGGAGGAGAGGGAAAGGAACCTGGAGGAGAGGGGAAAGGAACCTGGAGGAAAAGGAGCCTGGAAGAGAAAGAAAGGAGCCTGGAGGAGAGGAAAGCTGGAGAAGAGGGAAAGGAACCTGGAGGAGAGGGAAAGGAACCTGGAGGGAGAGGGAAAGGAACCTGGAAGAAAAAGAAAGGAGCCTGGAGGAGAGGGAAAGGACCCTGGATAAGAGGGAAGGGAGCCTGGAGGAGAGGGAGAACTGGCAGTTAGGGGAATTTTGCTCCAGAGGGGACACAGGACAGCGCCCTGGGTGAGGAGCATCTGCCCAGGGAATTCTCCAGGCGGGATCAGAGCCACGGATTCCTCCAGCAGTGACAGAGAGAACCCAATGCCCGTGAGCGAGGTGGTTTGGGAGTGCAGGGGAGCTGCTCCAACAGCTTTTCCCCTTGAGGAGCTCGGCGAGGAATCAGCATTTTTTTCCTCCCTAACCTTCCAAAGTCAGCCCTGGAGCAGCCCGGGAGGCTCCCGCGGAGTTTTGGGATCGCGGAAGCGCCTCCCCCGCAGCGCGAAGGGGTTGTTTGTGCGGCCGGGCCGCTTACAATTAACAAGGTTAATTAAACCCGCGGAGCTGCTGCCCCTCGATAATGGCCCGGGCTCGGCGGGCGGGAGGGGCCGCGCCTCGGGGGCAGAGCCGCCTTTATTATCCCTTTTTATTAGCGCTAATTCGGGCTCTCCATCAAAAGGCGCATTAAGGGAGTCGTTGGCGGCTTCCCGAGCCCCGTCCTTTCGGGAATGTCGGCGCTTCAAAGGCAATTAAAGATAAACTCTTCTCTTTTTTTTTTTTTCTTTTTTTCCGAGCGTCCCTTTTGTTTTCTTGCCCCTCTCTCTCGTAGTTCCCGACAAACCCTCCCCGTGCCCTTCAGGGATAAGGGTGGTTTGGGTTTTTTCAGTGGATAAGTCCCCGCCCGGGGTTGTTGTAGGGTTGGGAATGTTGTGGTGCTGGAGGAGAGGGAGAGGAGGCTGGAGAGGGAAAGGAGCCTGGAAAAGGGGGAAGATGGAGAAGGGGGAAACGAGCTGGGAGGAGAGGAAAAGGAGCCTGGAGGAGAAGGGAAGGAGCCTGGAAAGGGAAAGGATCATGGAGGAGTGGGAAAAGAATCTGGAGGAGAAGGAAAGGGGGCTGGAGGAGAGGGAGAAGGAGGCTGGAGGAGAAGGGAAAGGAGTCTGGAGGAGAGGGAAAGGAGTCTGGAGGCAAAGGAGCCTGGAGGAGTGGGAAAGGACCACGGAGGAGTGGGAAAGGAACTTGGAGGAAAAGGAGCCTGGAGGGAAAGGAACCTGGTTCAGAAGGGAAGGAGCCTGGAGAAGAGGGAAAGGAACCTGGAGGAGAGGGAAAGGAGCCTGGAGGGAAAGGAGCTTGGAGGAGAGGGAAAAGAACCTGGAGGAGAGGGGAAAGAGCAGGAGAGGGAAAGGAACCTGGAGAGGGAAAGGACCATGGAGAAGTGGGAAAGGACCATGGACGAGAGGGAAAGGACCATGGAGCAGAGGAGAAGGAGCCTGGAGGAACAAGAAAAGAATCTGGAGGAGTGGGAAAGGAGCCTGGAGGAGAGAGAAAGGAACCTAGAGGAGAGGGAAAGGAACTGGCAGGACTGGGATGCTGCCGGTGAATGGAGGGATTGATCCCATGTTATACAGGGAGGAATTTTGGGATGTAGGGCAGAGTAGGAGGAGCTGGACCAGCTCAGCACATTCTGCCTGTGGTAGGGGGTGAGTTAAGGATGCTGGAATATCACAGCAGGCTGGGAATTTGGGGTTGATTCCAACAGCTGGCACAAGGGGAAGTTTGGATCCTGCTCCGTCGGTTTTCCCTGTGGTGCCTCGGGAATGGGGGGTGTGGGAGCAGGGCTGTGCCTCTGGATCCAACTCTCCCTTTCTCAAATCTCTGGATTTGAAAGGAGCCTGGGATCTCCTTGTCTTTTCCCTCCCTCCCTCCTGGGATATCCCTCCTGGAGCAATCCCACAGGAGCATCCCATCGCTCGCAGCCCTTGGTGGGGGTTCCTTGGAATGATGCAGCTTCCCCAAAATCCTTGTGGAAGTTCTAAGACCCACCTTGTGGAGCCTTTATCCATGGAAAAACCAAAGGATGGGGTTTTGGCCTTTGGGGTGGCCAGAACCCCTCAGAGGATGTTGATCCCTGTTGCTGCTATTCCCATCTCCATGGCTGTATCACCCCTTGGGAATGATGTTCTCCAGGTTTCCCTCCTGGTGGCCACTCCCTGCTTTCCAACCCCTCCAGCATCCCAAGGGATGCTGAGCCGAGCGCGTTCACACACCAGGAGACCACGGAACATCAGGGATATTCCTTGCAGGATGTCAAAGGAAGAGCTAAAAAATCCCTCTGGGATCATTGGCTGGCAAAAGGTTTCTCTTTATTTCCGCTCTGGGGAGGGGTCGAATGATCCCGGATCCGGGTTTCTCTTCCAGATGCCGGTGTGTTCCTACTACTTGAAGGGGATCTGCAGCAACAGCAACTGCCCCTACAGCCATGTCTACGTGTCCAGGAAGGCGGAGGTGTGCCAGGATTTCCTCAAGGGATATTGTCCCATGGGAGAAAAGGTAAGGAAGGGGTTTATTTATCCCGGCTTCCCGGGGTCCAAAGGCGCGAGCGACGTTCCGACGGCGCCGCGGGGCTGGAAAACGCCCGGAGGGGATGAACTGGTTTTCCCAAGGGTTGTGGAAAAGTGGGTTTACAGGCAGGGAAAAAAAAAAAAGGAATGAAATCCGAGGCTTTGACTCATAAACATTGTGCTGGTGTTTCCTGGGAAGAGCCTTCCCGGGGTGTCCGTGTTCCCCTGCCCGGAAAACCCCTCCCCTAAACAGATGGAAAAGAAAAGGCTTGTGATTCCCTGTTTTCCATAGGAAATCCATGGATGTTAAAGCTTGTTTTCCATGCTGGGTCCGGGATGGGTTAAAACTTGAGCCTTAAATGTTGTGGTTTAGTCTTGGGAGCAAGACCAGCCTTCCCAGCTGAGCTTAGGGATGTGCCTAGGGATTCATGGAGCCACTTCCAGGTCCTGGGGATTCATGGAGTCACCTCCAGGTCCTGGGGATTCATGGAGTCGCCTCCAGGTCCTGGGGATTCATGGAGTCACCTCCGGGTCTTGGGGATTCATGGAGCCACCTCCGGGTCTTGGGGATTCATGGAGCCACCTCCAGGTCCTGGGGATTCGTGGAGTCACCTCCAGGTCCTGGGGATTCATGGAGTCACCTCCAGGTCCTGGGGATTCATGGAGCTACCTCCAGGTCCTGAGGATCCTCTGGTTTGGATCAGTGAAGTCCTGCATGGACTTCCTGTGTGCCCTGGGGAGAGTTCCAACCTCATCCATGAGCTTATGGAACCCAATGGAATGGGCAGAGCTTGAGGCAGAGCAGCTTCCCTGGAATTTTAGGGCTCTTAAAGTGCAAAAAAATGGAATGTTGGGGTTTAACCAACATCTTGTGGCTCCCCTGTTCTTCATAAGGGATGGGAGGAGGGGGTGGCAGCAAGCTCAGGTCCTCACTGGGGTCCTCCCAAGGGTGTGGAGCTGCTGGAGCAGATCCAGAGGAGGCCACAGAGATACTCCAAGCGCTGGAGCCCCTCTGCTCTGGAACCAGGCTGGGAGAGCTGGGAATGTCCAACCTGGAGAAGAGAAGGATCCAGGGAGACCTGAGAGTCCCTTGCAGGGCCTAAAGGGGCTCCAGGAGAGCTGGAGAGGGACTTGGGACAAGGGGTGGAGGGACAACACACAGGGAATGGCTTCCCACTGCCAGAGGGTTAGATGGGATATTGGGAAGGAATTCTTGGCTGTGAGAGTGGTGAGTGACTGGGCTGGAATTCCCAGAGAAGCTGTGGCTGCCCCTGGATCCCTGGAAGTGTCCAAGGCCAGGTTGGAGCACCCTGGGATAGTGGGAGGTGTCCCTGCCCACAGCAGGGGGTGGAACTGGATGACCTTTAATGTCCCTTCCCACCCAAACCATTCCATGATTCCATGATTTGCTGTGCAGCGTTGGGCCATTGCTGAGCCCAGGGGGAGGATGGCAGCCATCCTCTTCCTCTGGGAAGCTGGGAAGCACCTTTGAGATGCTTTTCCTATGGAAAAACCATCTCCTCCATGTCCTGGATCGGTTCATCCGCTTCCGTGAGCCGACAGCAACCGGCAGCACCTTCATTCATGTCCCCCTAAGCACTTGCTGCTCCTGGAGATCTCTTCCTTCCTCATGGTTCTGGCTGCTTCCCACTGGGAAAGATGCTGGGATGAGCAGCTGGATGCTTGGATCCATGTGCTGGAACTCCAAAGGGCTTTTCCCTCCTTTTCTCCATCCTTCATTGGCTGAGCGGAGCCGTGGGCGCCCCATTCCCAATCCCCTGGGTGTCATCACCTGTCCCAGGCTCCAAACAGAATCCAAACACGACCTTGAGTGGAATAATTGGATCGTTTAGGTTGGGAAAAGACCTTGGAGCCCATCGAGTCCAACCTTTAAGCCAAGTCCCACCTTTTCCCGAGGAAAAAAGCGCCACGGAGCAAAAACCAGGCAAGAAGAAGGGAGGGGGAAAAAAAAGCCAAAAGGGAGAGTTTTAGGGCAAGCAACGGAGGGAAGCTCTAATAAATTAGTCCAGGCTTAATTCCTTCTCGTGGCAGCGCACGGAGGGGACGGGATAAACAATTCCCGGGAAGGAAAAACACGGGAACGCCGCCGGCCTCCCCTCCAGCCCAGCGCCAACCACGCGGGCAGGGGCCTGTGCCAATTTATTTCGAAAAAACTATTGCAATTTAAATGAAAATATCAAAGAGATAGTTAGAATATTTATTCTATTAGGAAAAGTGCTTACGGCGTCACTTTGGGAGCGTCGGGGAAGGCATTCTCCTCCGGATGATGGATAGCAGCCTGTAATTATGGATGGGGGAGAAAGTGCTGAGAGGGCCAGATTGAACTGGGGGAGGGAGAAATACCGGCGTGGGCCATTAAGGGTTAATTTTATTCTCTAAATAATATGGAAAGTGCTGAGTCCGGGCCTTTTGCTCCGAGCGGAAAGTCCTCAAATGGACCCCGGAGAGTTTCTAATATTCTCCTGAATCGAGGGAAAAATGTTAACCTCGGCTTCCATAAAAAACGACGGCTCGTTAAAGAGGCAACGCTCCCTTTTCCCGGTGAATAATTTAGGCTGGGAGTAAATCTTCCCCTCGTTCCGCCTTTCCCCGCCCGGGAAACGGGGGAGACGCCGGAGCGACGTCCTGGGTGGATAAACTTGGAGAAGGGGAGCAATAATTTGGAATTTAGGTGCTTTTGGGCTGAAATTCGGCACACGGGGCTCTTCTCCCACAGGGATTTTCCTCCTCGGGCTCCTCCCCAAAGAGCAATTCCTGGTTTTTATCAGGCTGCCATCAAAAGTGTCCATTATGATCCATAATTTATGACGTGGCGGCGGCGCCACTTAAGCACTTCCTGGGATGTCTCGGAGGATTCCAGGACAAGTGGATCAGGCCTTTGACCCATCCCGTGGGCTGGAACTCCAACTGCCAGGGCCAAACCTGCTCCGGCTTTGTCGGGAATTATGTGGGATAAAGTGAGAAAGCTTTAAGTTGGCATTCCCAAATCCCTTTTTCTGGGAATGTGGGCTGGAGAGGGCCAAGGTCCCTCCACCCTTTGGGAGAAGGGGCAGTTCCTTCATTAAGGGAATGTCATCCCCAATATTAATTAGTTGGACTCGCTGATCTTGGGGGGGTCTTTTCCAACCTAAATGATCCTGGGATTCTGTTTCTGGAAGGTGGAACTGGTGGCAGAGAGAGGACCTTGATTTCCAGCAGCCTCAACGGGTTCCTCAGTCGTGGCTTGGGAATTTCTCCCCTTTCTGTGCTTCCCAAAGGGATTGGAGGGACCTGCGAGTTGAGCTTGGTGAAGCAGTGGGTGAAACAGGGCTCCAAATATCCCCATGGATATCTGGATCATCCCTAAACACGGCAGCATCCGTGGCTCAGCTGAATCCATGCAGAGATTCCCACCCTGGAGGTCTCTGTCCCGCCTTTCCTGGGGCTCCCTGACCTTCCCTGGAAGTGGGAAGAGAGGGAGAAATGGGTCTTCTCTCTCAGGGGCTCCCCAGGGTTTTCCAAAGATGATGAGCTGCTCCTCTCTGGCTCCACATCCCTCCTCCCACCTGGAGCCTCCTGTTGGGCCGGGAATTCCCTGGGAGAGGGTGGGATGAGGATGTGGATGTGAGGGATGAAGTTGCCGTTCATGGTAGTGTGATCCCAAGGCTGGGGAGAAGCGGCAGGAGACATTGGATGGTTGTGGATTCTCCATCCTGGAATTGTTCAAGGCCTTGTTGGACGGAGCAACCTGGGATAGTGGGAGGTGTCCCTGCCCATGGCTCTGGAATTCCAGGGGGTTGGAATTCCATGATCTTGAAGGTCCCTTCCAACCCAACCCATATTTGATGGGCTGAGATCTCTGCGTGGCCAAGAACTTGGATCTGGGAATCACCACAAGCACTTGGATCACATCCATAGGTGATCCCAAGGAGCAACTGCCTTGGGATTTGCATTACAGGCATGAAACATTGAAGGGAGATTTCCTTGGGATTTGCCTTACAGGCACAAAATGTGGAAGGGAGATTTCCATGGGATTTTGGGAAGGAATTCTTGACTGGGAGGGTAGGGAGGGGCTGGAAGGGAATTCCCAGAGAAGCTGTGGCTACCCCATCCCTGGAAGTGTCCAAGGCCATGTTGGAGCAACCTGGGCTAGTGGGAGGTGTCCCTGCCCGTGGCATGGGGTTGGAATTCCATGATCTTTCCGCTCCCTTCCCACCCAAACCATTCCAGTACTTATTGGGATATATGAGAATCAGAACCTTGGGAAGCTCTCGGTGCTGGATTTCTCCAGCATTCCCAGTGTGCCGGAGCAAAGGCAAGCGAGTCAGGCCATTCCCCTCCAACTGCTGCACCTGGAAAACTGTCTGGAATTAAACAACCTCCCCCTCTCCGTGTCCACGAAGGCGCGGGAGCCGCGGGAAATCCCTCTCTCTCCGCGTTTCCTCGGAAGTCGTTCCCCCGTGGGAGCCTTTAAGCGGCGAGAACACTGCAAGATTAAACAACGAGGCTTCCGGGGAAAAGCTGCTGGAATAAATCAGGGATGAGCCGGGCTGGGGAAGCCCATCAGCCTCCCAAAAATCCCTCTTTTTTTGTTTTCTTTGTGGCACCACCGGCCTTTCCCCAGAGATTTGCTCCTTATCCGTGTAAAACGAGGTGGCCAGGGCAGACCTGAGCAACCGGCGCTTCCCAAGGAAGTGCAGCTTCCCAAGGAAGTGGATTGTGGTGCTTTCCCACAGCGGCAGCTGCTCGACTTTGCTGCAGAAAATGCAAATGTGGGGATTTTTTAACCTCCTTCTCCTGTTGGTTTTTTTTTTTCGGTGCCTTCAGTTGGTTCTTTTCCCCTTTTCTGCCGGAAGTCGAAGAGTTTCCCACCATAACACATGAAATTTAACCCATATCTTTAAAAAATGAGTTAAATTTTCTAAAGAAAAATTGGAAAATTTTTCTTTTCTTCTAATTTTTTTTTTGCTAATTTTTCTTTTTTCTAATTTTTTCTTTTTTTCTAATTTTTTCTAATTTTTTCCTTATTTTTTCTTTTTTCTAATTTTTTATTTTTTCTAGTTTTTTCTTTTTTTTCTAATTTTTTCTAATTTTTTCTAATTTTTTCCTAATTTTTTCTTTTTTCTAATTTTTTTTCTAATTTTTTTCTTTTTTTTCTAATTTTTTCTTTTTTCTAATTTTTTATTTTTTTCTAATTTTTTATTTTTTCTATTTTTCTTTTTTCTATTTTTTCTTTTCTATTTTTTCTTTTTTGGAATTTTTTCTTTTTTCGAATTTTTTCTTTCCTATTTTTCCTTTTTTCTAATTTTTTCTTTTTTTCCTATTTTTTTTCTAATTTTTTTCTCTTTTTTTCTGATTTTTTCTTTTTTTCTAATTTTTTTCTTTTTTTCCTAATTTTTTTTCACCAGAGCTGTGAGAGCAGCACCCGACATGAAAATGTCATTTGGGATTTTCCCTCCGTTATCCAGGGGATGGATTCCTGATGGAAAACATCAACTTGGGCTCCTTATTCCTTTTTAATCTTTTATCCCGGGAAGTTGAAGCTCAACTCTGTTCCTGTTGTGTATTCTCAGCTTTTTTCGGTTAAAATGACATTTTTCTTTCCTCACACCCTCAGATCTTGGGTTTTCCGTGTCTTTTTCCCACTCTTTTGGTTTCCAGGTTGAATCCCAACTTGGCTTTTCCTTGAGCACCCTGAGGAACTCTTCACCTGGCACTGGGAGAGGTGGGATCCGCATCCCTAGAGGGATTTCTTGGAAGTAGCACTTGGGGCCGTGGCTTGGACTCGATGATCTTAGAGGGCTTTTCCAACCTCAACAATTCCCGAATTCCACGATCTCTGGGAAACAGCTGATGGAGAGCTCTGCCTTTGATGGCTCTTTTATAGTCAGCCCTATGAAAATCAGCTACAAAAGCAACTTTTATTCCATTTATCCTTCGTTTTGGCTCTGGTTGACAGATGTTTTTCTGGGAGCTTTATTGGAGTTTATTTCCCCCCCTCTTATAATGTGCAGCCACCAAACTGATTAGTAAGGAAAAAAATCTTTATTTCAAATAAAAAGTGGGTAGGATTGGCAATGGGGGCTGCTTTTAAGGTCGTGAGGGGTTGTCCAGGATGGATTTGGGAATATTGAGTCCTTGTCCATCTCCTCTGTTGAAAATTAAATGATAAATCTCCATCCTGGCTGTGGGATCCTCCCACTGGAAACACTTTGTAGTGTTTAAACCCATCAGGATTCTTCCGTGGCCAATCCTACCCGGATATCTCCGCGGAAATCTCGTGGCTTTCCAGTTGTATCTTATTTCCTGGAGGCTGTAAGTGGCATAATGAGGGTTCTTATTGCAGCTGCAATTTAATTGTAGCATCTCCAACATCTTTATGTCAAAGATGGGGCTTATCAGGACGACCCGAAACAGTTTAATAGCCCAGGAATTTGTTGATAATTGTGCTGAGATCAATCCCAGGCCGGGGATTTTCTCTTTTTTTTTACGCTTTGTAGAAGGAGGTGCATCACAAAATATTAAAATTAGGAAGTTTTCAGGGTGGGGGGGAGGAAAGCAGCAGCTGAAGTGGGAATTTAGTGATGGGGCAGCAAGTTCTTGATTTCAAGCTGAACTTCTGCAGAGATGAACCCAAAAAAAGGGCAGATTTTGCCTTTGCTTCCTGTTGGAATGTCCCTTTGGTCCCGTCTGGTCTCCGCTGTCGGAGCCGGACACGACGCTCCAGATGTGCCTTCCCAGGGCTCAGGAGAGGGGCAGGACCATCTCCATCGACCTGCTGCCAGTGCTCTTCCTAAAGAACCCCTGGATTCCGTTGGAATCCTTCCCTGAGCCACCTGGAATCGCACACGTGGCGGAACCCCGTCATCCCTGACGGAGATGAGACTCCTGGGAATGTCCAGTGGACACCAGCAGAGATGATTTGGGATTGGTCATTGCCATTGGTGGCTTCCCCAGGTGAAAGTGGCTCTGGGATGGGATGGATGGGATCGTGGGGGTCCCTGATGGAAGTGGAATTCCTCACCAAAGCAGTGCAGGGAATGGTTGAATTCTGCAGGCAGCAGGTTGGGGATTCCCCTGGATGGCCACATCCAAAGAGTTCCAGCCAATGGCTCGGTGTCCAAGTGGGACCAGGACCAAATCAGCCCATACTGGGACCAGGACTAATTAATATCTTCATTAATGACATATTAGTGTGGGATTGGGTGCCCCCTTGGTGAGCTGAGCGGTGCCGTTGATCCACAGAATCATGGAATGGCTTGGATTGGAAGGGACCTTAAAACCCCTCTTGTTCCAAAGCCCTGCCCTGGGCAGGGATCCCCTCCCAACCACTTTTCTGCCTCATAAATACGATTTTCCCAATGATTTTCCAAACATCCCGTTCTCGCTCCAGCCCCGGAGGTATTTCTGTTCCAATGTTGTTTTATTTCCCACAAATTCCAAGGGAGGAGGTTGGTGGTAGATCCTAGAGAACACTTAGATCCCAAATCCTAGCGAGGATTTAGAGGAGACCATCCTATATCAGGCATTTTTCTAGGGCACCAAACCCCGTTTGGAGGGCAGAAACCTTTTTTTTTTGGAGCAAATCCCTCCGGATAACCGCGGGGGTTAAATTCCACCGTGGAATGATGCTGGGGATGCGTCGCCCTCCAGGTTTTAAACGACAGGGTGGGAGCTGGGAATATTTTTTCTTTTTTTTTTTGTCCCGAGGCTGTTTCCATCTGCACCCAATTATTGCAAAGCCATCGGGGGAAAAAAAAAAAAGCCATTTCCTGGCTGTCACTTCGGAAAACGCTCCGGCACCTCCAGCCGCCGCTTCCCAACAGCCACTCAGGGGGACATTAAAAGAGTCTGACAGCCATCCAGGTGGTTAATCCTGCTGCTGGAAAAGCTCTGGTGAAGCTCCGTGGGATGCTCGAGAGGGGTTTAAAAAAATAGGGAATGCTGGAGTTGAGGCGCTTGAGTTTTGGGGAATAAAGTTGCTCCCATCTCCCCAAAAAGTCTGGCTGGTGGGATTTGTGTCCATCACGGGGGATGGAGGGACACAGGTCTGAGGAGATGGGAAGACAGCCATCCAGGTGGTTAATCCTGCTGCTCAACTTGGGGGATACCTGGAATAGCTCCAGTGAAGCTGCATGAGATGCTCCAGAGGGGTTTAAAAGACTAGGGAATACTTGAGTTGAGGCGCTTGAGTTTTGGGGAATAACTCGTGGGTTTAGTGCTCCTATCTCCCCAAAATGTCTGGCTGGTGGGATTTGTGTCCATCACAGCAGATGGAGGGACTTGGACACAGGTCCAAGGAGATGGGAAGACAGCCATCCAGGTGGTTAATCCTGCTGCTGGAAAAGCTCTGGTGAAGCTCCATGGGATGCTCCAGAGGGGTTTAAAAAAATCGGAAATACTGGAGTTGAGGCGCTGGAGTTTTGGGGAATAACTCATGGTTTTAGTGCTCCCATCTCCCCAAAAAGTCTGTCTGGTGGGATTTGTGTCCACCACAGTGGACTGAGGGAGTTGGGACACAGATCCAATGGTCCAAGGAGATGGGAAGACGCTCCAGCACTTCCGAGTTGGGAGGGACCTCCCAAGGATCATCAAAGGCCATCTCTTGTCCCTCTCCTGGGAAAGGAGCAGGAGGTGGGATAAGCCTGGAGACACCTGAGAAGTTCACCCTGAGCAAAGTGCTCGGGAATGCCGGGCTGGATGGGATCGTTGGGTCAGCGGGTGCCGGGTACTTGGCCCAGTGACCCGACCTGGCCTTCCTCCCACCCTCCACCTCCTCCCGTCGAGCTTGTCCATGGAAAAACCTCGTTAACATCATTCCCGAGGCCTTTCCACCAGCTGCTGCCTCCTCCTCCTCCTCCTCCTCCTTTGCCAGCTCCGTGCTAAAGAAGGCCGGGCCCTGCAAAGCCCCTCATCCCAATCCCGCTTTCCCGGGGCACGTCGGGATTCATTGGACCATTTAAGGCCAACGGCACCTTGGAATTCACCCGGAGCTTTCTTGGCAGTCCTGGACACGGGAATTGCCAGCTGGGCACCATCCCAACCCCGGGCAGGCCAAGGGGGGAACCCCACAGCAGGATCATCAGCGGGATCATCAGCGGGATCGTGGCACCTCCCTCCCGCCGCTGGAAGGTTGGGGCGAGGTTTCGCCCCCGACGGGTTTTTTCCCCGTCGGAATTTTTTTTGCCTCCCCCTTTTTATGGCCCAACCTGTGGGGCTGGCGGGGGTCCCGGGGGTGGGTTGGGGGGGTATAATTAGCCACCCCGACAGGTGGAAGGGATCAGATGGCTCCCAGCACCACCCCACAGCCCCGGCTCGGCCTCGTCCCGGCGGAGAAGCGAAAATTCCCTGCGGCAAACCCGGCGCCTCGTTCCCGCGGGACCAGGAGCGGGGGAGGCCGCTGTAAATAAACAGAAGGGGCTTTTCCAGCGGGGAAGGCGATCCCAAGCCCTGCCATCCCAGCCCCCCAAACAGCGGGGTGTGGACGGGGCGTTCCGGAAGGAGGGTTGGGAAAGGCGTGGAAAAGCCATTAGGAACCTGAGCCGGGAGCGCGGCCCCGGGATTAGTCACACACGGTTTGTTTGCTTTATTAAGTATCTTTTTGCCATGGAGCCAACAAACATGGGATTGACTCGGGAGCTCGGAGCACATCCCGATCCCGGCGCTGTCCCATCCCTCGGGGAAGAAGCAGCCACGTTCCTTGGCTTTTCCCCAAAAACAGCAGCATCCCTCAGTGTAGCATCCGTGCGGGTTTTGGAGGCCGAGGCTCCTTTTTTTCCCTGCTCTTCTCCTTTCCAAGCCCATTTAGGGCTGGAAAACCTCTATCCAGAAGTGGGTCTCGCTTTTCAGGGATTTGTGGGGTTGTCCTGTGCAGAGCCAGGATTTGGAGTCATTGATCCTTGTGGGGGGGGCTTTCCAACTCGGGATATTCTGTAATTCCAGGAACTGGGATGGTTGGACCAGGACCCTGCCCCAGGGGGTTTCCCATCCCCACAGTCTCGTGCTGTTATTTTTCCTCTTCCCTAATTTCGTTTCCCTTTTTTTTAAGGCAGTTTTCAGGTGGAGGGATTTGCTTTTCTTCTCATTAATATTTTGGGAGAAATTCCTCTCTTTGAATTCCTGTCCTGTCACTGCCTTTTCCAAGCATTTGTCTTTGGTCCGGGATGTGTCCTGTCTGCGGGTGAGGTGGGAAAATGAGGAAAATGGAGACAGGAGCCTCTGGAGAGCCAGGCTGGGAGAGCTGGGGGTGTTCACCTGGAGAAGGGAAGGATCCAGGGAGACCTCAGAGCCCCTTGCAGGACCTAATGGGGCTCCAGGAGAGCTGGAGAGGGACTTGGGACAAGGGATGGAGGGACAGCACACAGGGAATGGCTTCCCACTGCCAGAGAGTTAGGTGGGATATTGGGAAGGAATTCTTGGTTGGGAGGGTGGTGAGGGGCTGGAATGGAATTTCCAGAGAAGCTGTGGCTGCCCCTGGATCCCTGGAAGTGTTCCAGGTCAGGTTGGAGCAACCTGGAATAGTGGGAAGTGTCCCTGCCCATGGCAGGGGGTTGGTCTGGGTGATTTTAAGGTCCCTTCCCACCCAATCCATTTTATTATCCCATATTTCTCTGAAACATGGGATTTTGGAGTAACGGCAGAGCCACAGCTTGACTTTCAAGTTGTCCCTTGGCTTCTGACAGAGGTGGAAAGTCACAGAAATGGGGGGTTTTCTATGAATTTTTAGTGGAAAAGCAGCGCCATCCCCCCCCACGGAGCCACTATATCCGTGTGTCCGTCTGCATCCCAGCCCTCCTGCTGCTCAGCACCATCCCAACCTCCGGCAGACGAGCTCCTCGCTCCGGTGCCGGATCCCCGGGAGGCAGAGCTGCCAAACCCTTCTGCCTTTTCAAGGAGAGCTCTCCCAGGGCTCAGCAGGGATCCCGTTCATCCCAAAGGTCAGCACGGGGAGCCGCTCCCGTGTCCCCGGAGTCACGTTCCGTGAAAAGGGCAGGAGCTCCCCCCTTCAGAATGATCCTGAAACCGTCCCGGTGTTTCCTTTCCCGGTGGATTCATCCCGGTTTCCCCCCTAGATCCGTGCAAAATGGGGGCGAGGAGATTTGCTGGGTGGGCTTCTGAGTTTGGAAGGAGCCACATGGTTGGAAAACCACACTTTTCTTGTGGAGAGGGTCACCGAGGGAATGTTGGCGTTGGGAATCCTTGGTTGTGCTGGGTGGGTTGGGTTGAGTCCCACCATGGATGTGGCGCTTCCTGCGAAAGCCAAGCTGGGTGGGATGGAGCATCCTGGCTGGGAGTGGGACTAACAGGGCTCCAGGACCTGCTCCTGCCCTTCATCCCTTGGGATACATTGGAATGAACTCTCTCAGTTGCTGAGTTTTGCTGTGACGGGGTTGGGAATAGTCGGAGATTCAAGAGAGGTTGTTCCTTCTCCTTCCCCCCACCAACATTCCCGGTCACCTTGAGGGAAATCCCACCTGAAGGCATCTCCTCTTCCCTGCCTGCATCTCTTCCCTGCCTTTTCCCACTACCAAAAAGTGCCCTTTCCCAGCAGGAAGCTTTGTGGGGAAGCTCTGGAGCGCCGATGACTCCTCCCTCCCACCGACGGGTCTGGAAGTGCCAGAAGCACTTTTAGGGAGGAACATCAGGATGCCATCGTTTTTCCAGCCCCATTCCATGACCACACTAAGCTTCCTGGGATGGGAGAGCATCAACCAAGCTCATTTCTGAGCCCTGGGCAGAGCAGGTTGAGCTCCAGCCTTCAACCACCTTCCTCAGGGCTGGGCAGCAATCCCAAAATAAGTCCTAAAAGCACTTTATTCCTGCTCTTCCCTGCTCCTTCCCAAGTCCTGAGAATGTCTGGGACAATGTGTCCTCTCCAAAACCAGCTTCTCCAGCCCAATTAACCTCTTTGGGGACCTCCTAGCATGGCCACCTTGGGGGTAAATCATTGCCATCAAGGCTTTGGTGGCAAACTCGCCGCATCCATAAAATCACTTGGATCCATGAAATCACTTGGAAAACTGAGGGTGAGCCTGGAACATCCCAGAGGAGAATGTTATTTGTAAGAGTGTTTTGTTGTGGAGTAGGATTTTGATCCGGAGAAGGGAACACCAACACATCCTCCCCTCCCTTTAGCGAGATGTCAGTGGCACCCACGGGAGCCCTTCCCGTGCTCCCACGGGGGGTTTTCCCAGTTTTCCCGACGCCGCTCTCTCCTTCCCTGGCAGTGCAAGAAGAAGCACACGCTGGTTTGTCCCGACTTTGCCCGGAAGGGCGTCTGTCCCAAGGGTGTCCATTGCAAACTCCTGCACCCCCAGAAGAGGCGGCACCCCAAGGAGGCGGGAGGAGACGGAGACGCCGCCGATCCCCCTTCCAAGTGGAGATGGGTCAAGGAGGAGCCGGACAGGTAGGAAAAAGCAGGATGAACTCGTTTTTGCCAGATTAAACGGTTTCCTTCCCGACCCGCTCCGGGTTTTTCCTCTTCCAGGTCTTGTGTCCTGGTTTATTTTAAGGTTTTTATTTTATTTATCCTCCTGATGGAGGGAGGGTTGGGCAGTGTTTGTGTTTGAGGGAGCTGATGGAGAGGGAAGAGAGGATTCGTCCTTGGGAATGCGCCATCCAGGGCTCAGGCAGCTCCGGGTGTCTCCGAGGCTTTTGTGGACCTGGGAGATGGAAGAGCCCTGGAATGGGGATTCCACTGCTGGAAGTGGGTCCAGCTTATCCATAGCTCTGGGGGAAAATTGGAAACCACCATCCCTCTTCCTTATATATCCATGTGGAGAGCAGAGCTGAGCCCTCGGCACGGCACGGAGGGATTGGATTCACCGCCGGGTGGACACGGAGGTACCAGAGGCTTTGGAAAACAGTTGGATGCTGGGTTGGGTCCTTGGAAGCTCTCTGAGCTCTTCCTGGTGTTTTTGGGTGCTGGGCTGGACCCCCAGGCAGATGATGGACACGTTGATCCTCATCCTCGCAAGGAGACGGATTTCCCTGGCCTCGGCACATCCTCCCCTTCCTTTCCCTCACCCCTGAGCCCTTCCTGAAGGACATTCCCAATGGAATTCAAGCAGTTCCTGCATCCCAATGGAATTCAACTTAAAGCCAGAGAGGGGCTTTAAAAGCCGAAGTCTAAAAGTCCCGCTCCGAGTGGGAGGAGAAAACCCGGAGTCGGGCACTCGGCTTCTCCGTAGCTCTTCCCAGCGGGAGGTGGGAGCGAAGGTGGGATGGAAACACAGGGATCTGGGAGCTGTGCCAGCCTGGTCCAGGCTCCTTCCCGGGCCTGGGCCTCGTCCTGGCCCTGCCTTGTAAGGTAGCAGAGGGGGGACAAGCACTCAGCAGGTTCTCCCAACTTATCCCGGGTGACAGAAGAGCCTTGGAATGACACCCAGCTCACGTTCCCGGTGTGAACGAGGTGTAAAATAGCTCCCTGCTCTTTTTAGGGAAGGAGGGATGAGCGCAGGGCTGGGTGGCTGGGAGGCTCCTGGCATCCTCCTGCGGGGATGGGAGCACACCCTGGCTTGGAAGCTGCTCCAGAGGGGTTTTTTTTTCCCTTTATTGGCACCGTGGTGGGAGATGGGAAAGAAGCCGGAGTGTCGGGTTTGCCTGAAAGAGAGAGGTGGGGTTGGGAATGAGCCAAGCCCAGCGGGACATCTCCGAGCCATCCCTGCTCCCCTTCCCTCTGCTCACTCCCAAACAGGAGCCTCCATGAGAATCTGAGGAGCTGGAAAACTGGCAGGGAAGCGCAGGGCGGGGAATCCAGCTGGGGAGGGAGTTGCTCTGGCTGAATCCCTGTTGGCTCCAGGGATACGGAGCGGCCTGGGATGGAGCCCCGGGAGCCCTGGGCCATGTGGTGCCATTCCCAGCGTTGCCAAGCGGGATTGTTTCATTTTTCCTTAATATTTGCCCTATCTGCCTCCTGCAGGAATGATCCAGCTCAGCTCCATGACGATGGGGAAATTCCCGGACCTTCCAGTGCGGAGCAGGAGGGGAAGTTTGGGAAAGAGGAGGACGCCAAGCCGACGAGCTGCCTGCAGAAGCTTCCATCCTTCATCTCCCTCCGATCCCCGGAATATCCCAGATTCCAGAGCTGCAAAGTAGAGAAGGATGAGGATGAGCCGGAGGAGAAGCCAGGTAGGAATCACATCCTCTGCTTTTCCTCCCGTGTGCTGGGAGCTGGTCCCGTTTTCTGAGCAGGAGGGTTATTCCCTGCTGCTCTCCATGAGTTTTGTTGGATTGATGTTCCTTGGGAGTCTCCAAACCAGTTCACACTGGGAGCCCAAACTGGGTCTCCCATCTGGGCACAAATCCTTGTGTTTGCTCCTGAAACCATGTGGGAGGATTTTATCCCATATTTTGTCATCAACTCCTTCCTTTCCCATAAATTCCCCAAGCATGAATCCAATCTCATTCCCATGATGGAAGCACAGCAGTGCCTGACAGGAGGGTGTTCCAGTGGGATGCACCACTGGACCAACAGAAGGACCTTTGGACCATCCATCCCACGTGTTTCCCGGCGGGAAATAGCTTGGAAACTTGGAAATCCAAAGTTCCAGTGGGAAATGGGATGGGGTGTTTGTCAGGCTGCGAGTTTGAGGGAAGAGCTGCTTTAATCTGGGATTATCCGCTTCGGAAATGGGTAGAAATTTTGGGAAAATGTGGTTTCAGCATGAGCAGAACTCCTTGGGAATTCTGGCACGTACCTTTTTATCTCAGAGAAAGTTCAGGGAAACGTTTCAGTTTGAAACTGTGGGGGGAAAAAAGTGGGAAAACCGTTGGAGCCGTGAGAGGAAACGTCTTTGGAGTTTCGCTGGCGGAGTTTTGCTGCGTTTCTGCTTCTCCAACGTTTTCCTTGGTTCCTAATTCTGGAAAATCCAGTAGGGAACGGGACTTTGGGCTGCTCCAGGGCTGTTTCTCCAGGAGCAGAGGTGATGGAGATGGCAAGACAGGGAATGTTCCTGCTCCTCCCCAGCGCTGGCCGGGAGGTTTTTAGTGGGATGTTGCTCCCCACTTCCCTTTTCCTCTCCCATCCTTCTCCAGAGGGATGTGCAGCCTCTGGATCTCACAACAGGCTCACAAATCACAGGATTTTGTGGCAGGAATGATGGAATTCCCACCCCCAGCTCAGCTGGCACAGGATGTGGCTCAGTAGGAGCCCTTCCCATCCTAAATCCCTGCTTCCCGTGCAGCTGGAGCGGGATGAATCCAGCACCAAATCCAGGCCGGAGTGGGCACCAAAGATCTTCAATCACTTCGAGCCAGGGAGGGCTGAGATGCCTCAATGCTGTCGGAAAGAGAATTCCCGAGATTAACAACATATTCCTGAAGTCACAGGAGTGCACTGCGGACTGCAGCATGGTGGGAACAGCGAGGGATAATTCCGGCCAGGAGAGCTCCTCTCGGCTTCCCTTTCCAGGGATTTCTTCCCCTCTCCTTCTCTCTCCTTGGCCCCGGTTCAATTCCCTTTTGATCCTGGCAGCGGGGCCAGGGAATTGTTCCCGGAGTGGGGTTTTTATCTCTGGGATGAAGTTGGAGCAATTAATCCATGGATAAGAAGGCTGTTGAAAGTTGGATGGGCCGGGGAAGGCACTGGATTTCACTTGGCAGCCTGGAATAACTTGGCAGCGAGGGTGTCCTTTTCCTCTTTATCCAGCGTGTCCGTGCAGGGAACGATGATTTCCAGGCTTTTTGGGTGTGGGGAGGAGGAACTGGTTCATTTGGGAATGCTGGGAGGAACTCCATGGAGGTGAGGTCAGGGCACACATTCCGTCCGCGCTCCTTCGCCCGGGGGATCACGTGGCATCGGGAAAACAGATGCTGGAGGATCCATAGGGAAGGAAAACCAGGCAGGAATCACGGATGGCTGTAAAATCATCCGATGAGGAAGCAGCTTCCCCGCCAAAGGAATGCAGCGAGTCTGGACACGGGAATGTTGTCCCGTGGGCCTGCCCATACTTGGGTCTCATCCTAACGCTCATCCAAGGGGTTTGGGGGCACGGGAGAATCAAGGGGCTCCCAAAACCTGACGGGAAAGAGGAATCCCAAAAGGAGGCGGGATGAGGCTGTCTGTGCTGCTGAAGGACCGAACGCTCCGTGGTGGCCACTTCACCTGGGCTCGGTGATCCTGGTGGGTCCCTCCCAGCTCAGAATATCCCAGGATTCCGGGATTCGGAGCTGTGTCAATGGTCAGGATGAGTCCTCGCGTAACCGGCGTCGGGATTTTGGGGGTGATAATGGTGGGTTTGTGCTTGTGGAGCCTGGAGTCGACACACAAATTGTTGGGATCATACATAAGGAGAGGGACAAGTTGTTATTATGGAATGAGCTGAATTCCCCAGTTAAACCTTCAGAATTCGAGGAAAGTGCCCTTTTAATCCTGGAACAGGATAAAACACCGGCTCCATGCGTGGCAGGAACAGGGAGGGGGCTTGGAGGTGACCTTTAAGGACCAGCATCAGCTTGGGGGGGTCTCAGTGGGGGTCTGGGCTTGGGATACGGGGAAAGGGGATGGAAGAGAGGGATGGGAATGCACGGAGCAGAACCCGCCGTCGTCCTCCCGCCCTGCAAGAGGAGCCTGGGAATTTGGGGTCGGAGGGGGAATTTGGGGTTGGAGGAGTAATTTGTGGACGAGGTGAGTGGGCAAAGATTGGACTTGATGGTCTTGGAGGGTCTTTTCCAACCAAAATGATTCTGGGATTTGAGGGCACTGGGGCTTTCCGAGCACCTCCCAAAACGTGGAGGTTGGACCCGACGATCTTGGGGGTCTTTTCCAGCCGAAATGATTCTGGGATTTGAGGGGGGGCTTCCCAAGCACCTTCCAAAACACAGAGGATGGACTCGACAATCCTAGGGGTCTTTTCCAGCTGAAATGATTCCGGGATTTGAGGGTGCTGGGGCTTTCCAAGCACTTGCCAAAACACGGAGGTTGGACTCGACGATCTTGGGGATCTTTTCCAGCTGAAATGATTCTGGGATTTGAGGGCGCTGGGGCTTTCCAAGCACCTGCCAAAACACGGAGGATGGACTCAGTGATCTTAGGGGTCTTTTCCAGCCAAAATGATTCTGGGATTTGAGGGCACTGGGGCTTTCCAAGCACCTGCCAAAACATGGAGGTTGGACTCGATGGTCTTAGGGTCTTTTCCAGCTGAAATGATTCCGGGATTTGAGGGCACTGGGGCTTTCCGAGCACCTCCCAGAACGCAGAGATTGGACTCAACGATCTTAGGGGTCTTTTCCAGCCGAAATGATTCCGGGATTTGAGGGGGGGCTTCCCAAGCACCTTCCAAAACACGGAGGTTGGACTCGACGATCTTGGGGGTCTTTTCCAGCCGA
>NW_020897791.1:62042-87741 GCF_003984885.1 Neopelma chrysocephalum
ACTCGACGATCTTGGGGGTCTTTTCCAGCCGAAATGATTCCGGGATTAAGGGGGGGCTTCCCAAGCACCTTCCAAAACACGGAGGATGGACTCAGTGATCTTGGGGGTCTTTTCCAGCCAAAATGATTCTTGGATTTGAGGGAGGGCTTTCTGAGCACCTCCCAAAATGCAGAGGTTGGACTCGATGATCTTGGGGGTCTTTTCCAGCTCAAATGATTCCGGGATTTGAGGGCGCTGGGGCTTTCCAAGCACCCCCTGCGGAACAGGGAGGGCAAACCCCTTCCTGACTTGGAACAACCTCGTGTCATCCAGCCGGGATAACGGACGGGAGAACGGTCTCCCCTTCCCCTCCCACGGCCGTTCCCGGGTAATGGTCTTTTCCAGCCGAAATGATTCCGGGATTTGAGGACGCTGGGGCATTCCAAGCACCCCCTGCGGAACGGGGAGGGCAAACCCCTTCCAGATTTGGAACAACCCTGTGTCATCCAACCGGGATAACGGGCGGGAGAACGCTCTCCCCTTCCCCTCCCACGACCGTTCCCGGGTAACGGCCTTTTCCATATTTCACCTCCCAGTTAAATCCCCCGTGCCGGAGCCTCGCCGGCCCCCTCATCCCAAACTCAACCCATTCCGAACCCGAGCGCTAATTTAATTAGGAAGCCCCCATTTTAAGTTAATTTGTTCGAGAAGAGATCGCCGCAAAACTCCCGGCGAGAACAGATGTTCCGCCTCTCCCCCGACGAACATTCCGGGCCGCGTAAATGGCTCCGCTCAGCCTTGTTTAGGAGAGAAAAGAGGATTTTATGGCTTCAAACGACCCTTTCTGTAAACATTTTACAGCTTCTCCGCGCGTCGGAGCGGCGATAAAACCCCGAGCAGCTCGGGCGGGGGCAAATTTGCCGCCAGACGGCCGCCGTTTGATTGTCGTATTTCACGGTCGTAACGTTAATGGAAGATGCTGCTCCAAGTCTTTTTTTAACGGCCCCGCCGAGCTCCGGCTTCCCGGGAATTCGGGGGAGGTGAGGAGGCCGCTCCCGGGTTTGTTTACGGCTTCGGCTTCCAGGGGAATCGCTATGGAAGTGAGGGGTTTGGAAGTGTGGGTTTGCTCCTGCTTTGGCATGGACGCCCCTCCCATTTGTGGTGGGTCTTGGCCCAACCATCCCCAGCTCTTGGAGTCAGGAATAGCCTCAGTTAGGGATGCACAAGGTTCATCCAAGTCCAACTCCTTATGGCTTTGGCTTCTGGAGGAATCACTTTGGAAATGGGGGTTTTCTCCTCCTTTTTTCCAGCCCCAACAGAGGGAACATGGTGGTGGTGAGTCATGATCCATCAGGAATCATGGAATATCCTGAGTTAGGGATGCACAAGGTCCTACTTATCCAAGCCCAACTCCTTATGGGTTTGGCTTCTGGAGGAATCACTTTGGAAATGTGGATTTGCTCCTCCTTTCTCCTGACCCCCCCCATTTGTGGTGAGTCTTGGTCCAACCATCCCCAGCTCCTGGAATCAGGAATAGCCTGAGTTAGGGTCGCACAAGGTTCATCCAAGTCCAGCTTCTCATTGGTTTGGCTTCTGGAGGAATCACTTTGGAAATGAGGATTTGCTCCTTGTTTCTCCTGCTCCCCCCCCATTTGTGGTGGGTCTTGGTCTGACCATCTCCAGCTCCTGGAATCAGGAATAGCCTCAGTTAGGGATGCACAAGGTTCATCCAAGTCCAACTTCTCATGGGTTTGGCTTCTGGAGGAATCACTTTAGAAGTGGGGGTTTGCTCCTCCTTTCGCCCTGACCCCAATGGGGGAACATGGTGGTGGTGGGTCATGATCCAACCATCCCCAGCTCCTGTAATCAGGAGCTTCCTGAGTTAGGGACACACAAAGTTCATCCAAGTCCGACGTCTTATGGGTTTTGCTTCTGGAGGAATCACTTTGAAAATGTGGGTTTGCTCCTCCTTTTTTCCAACACCAGTGGGGGTTGGTCATGATCCATCAGGAATCATGGAATATCCTGAGTTAATGACCCACAAGGACCATCCAAGTCCAGGTCCTTATGGCTTTGGCTTCAGGAGGAATCACTTTGGAAATGCAGATTTGCTCCTTCTTTCTCCTGACCCCCTCCATTTGTGGTGGGTCTTGGTCCAACCATCCCCAGCTCCTGGAATCAGGAGCATCCTGAGTTAGGGACACACAAAGTTCATCCAAGTCCAACTCCTTATGGCTTTGGCTTCTGGAGGAATCACTTTGGAAATGTGGGTTTTCTCCTCCTTTTTTCCAACCCCAGTGGGGGCAACTCGGTGGTGGTGGGTCATGATCCGTCAGGAATCATGGAATATCCTGAGTTGGGAACCCACAAGGTTCATCCAAGTCCAACTTCTCATGGGTTTGGCTTCTGGAGGAATCACTTTGGAAGTGGGGGTTTTCTCCTCCTTTTGCCCCAACCCCAGCAGGAGGAACACAGTGGTGGTGGGTCATGATCCGACCATTCCCGGCTCCTGGAATCAGGAGCATCCTGAGTTAGGGACTCACAAGGATTGTCCAATTCCAACTCCTTATGGCTTCGGCTTCTGGAGGATTCACTTTGGAAATGTGAATTTACTCCTCCTTTTTTTCCAGCCCCAGTGGGGGCGAGTCATGATCCAACCATCCCCTGCTGCTGGAATCAGGAATATCCTGAGTTAGGGACACACAAGGTTCCTTATGGCTTTGGCTTCTGGAGGAATCACTTTGGAAATGCGGATTTGCTCCTCCTTTCTCCTGACCCCCCCGATTTGTGTCACTTGGTGGCATCGGGAGAGCGACGGAGCCCGAACATCCCATCGGGAAGGGAAACCCACAGAAATTCCAAAGCTTTTTATAGCGGGATGGTGGAACTTGGAAAAGCCACATCCTGCCGCTTTGGGGCTTTGGGGCATCTCCAGCTACTTCCCACTTTCCCACCCTGTGGAGAAACCCACAGGAATTGAGCAGGGAGAGGATTTGGGGCCCGGCACGGACCCACCTCCTTTTCCCCTTCACCCTGAGGAGATTCCCTGCCTTGAGATCCCTTTAAATCCCTCTTGTACGGCAGCTGGAGGAAACAAATTGGGTTTTCCCTTCCCTGTGGGATGCAGCTGGAGCCTCTCGGCTCCGAAAACCAGGTTTTGATTGAAAAATCTAATGGGGCCACCTGAAGTGTGATTTACTGCCCCGTCCGCCCCTCGGACTGGATAATACATTCCGATTAGATTTCCTTGCTTTTCCCTCCTTTCTCCCGGAGAAGAGTGGCAAGTCCCCTCCGTCTGCCTGACACCTCCTTAGGCTCAGGCAAAATAAATGTTGATTTCCATCAGGGAAAAGGGGAGGGGGGTGGAAAAAAAAAGCGCTGGAAGTCCAAATTCTCCGGCCAAAAAGCCACCCGGTTTTCCGACGGAAAACTCGCGCTCCGACCGCGGTTGCTCTTCCTTCAGAAGTGGTTCAATCGTAGTAATGGGATAACAAAAAAATATAAAAAAGGGGGTTTCTCTTTTGCTAACCAGAAATGATGCACCTGGTTCCCGGGAGATGGATGGAGCCACTTCCCAAAGGCAGGGAAAAGCGGGAGAAGGGGGGGAAGAGAGGCCCAAGATTGATCACACCATTTGCAGGATCTCCCAAGCACAAAAGCGGAAAATGTCTTTTCCTTCGCCGGGGTTGGAAAAGCGACTCCCCCCCACTCACCATTTGCTCCGGGTTTCCCGCCCCTTGGAGGTGGTTTTCACCCATCCCACCGCTCCGGCTTTTCCAGGAGCGGCATCTCCCTCCATCCCAAGGACTTCAGTCCTTTCACACGACCTGTTTTGGGTTTGTTTCCTTATTCCCGCCTGGGTGTTTTGAGGGATGTGTTTGGAATGGGGCGCGGATGCTCCGACAGCATCCGGGTTCCGTGCCGGAGTTGGGAATTTAATTATGGTCAATTTAAAAATCCCCTCCCCAAAAAAGTAGGAATCTATATTTCTACTTCTTTAATCATTGAGGTGCCTCGTGGAGATCAGATAAGGATGTTTCTCCGGGTCATCCAAAGGGAATTGAGCCCTTCCCACCATTCCCACTGAACCAGGACCGCGGTTGCTGGTGGGGCAGAAACATGGACATCCTGATTTTGGCCTCTTGGGATGACCACCAGCAGCTCTGGACCCTAATTCCAGAAATCAGGATGGGAAATATTAATTAATGAAGTTTTTTCTGGCTCATCCAAAAGGAACTGAGCTCTTCCCACCATTCCCACTGAACTGATGTTGCATTTACTGGTGGGATAACATGGAAATGCTGGTTTTGACCCATTGAGGTCCAGCACCTCTGGAGTCTTATTCCAGCAACCAGGATGGGAGATATTAGTTAATGAAATTATTAATTAATGAAGATCTTCACTAAGGAAGTTTTCTCAGGCTCATCCAAAGGGAATTGAGCCCTTCCCACCATTCTCATTGAACTGACACCGCAGGAATATGGAGATGCTGATTGTGATCCCTTGAAGTGACAACCAGGAGCTCTGGACCCTAATTCCTGCAACCAGGATGGGAAATATTAATTAATGAAGTTTTTTCCAGCTTATCCAAAGGGAATTGAGCCCTTCCCACCATTCCCATTGAACTGACACTGGAGGAATATGGAGATGCTGGTTTTGACCCCTTGAGGTCCAGCAGCTCTGGACTTTAATTCCAGCAAACAGGATGTGAGATACTCCACAAGGACGTTTTTTCCAGCTCATCCAAAGGGAATTGAGCCCTTCCCACCATTCCCATTGAGGTGACACTGCAGGAATATGGAGATGTTGGTTTTGACCCCTCAGGGTGACAACCAGCAGCTCTGGACCCTAATTCCAGCAACCAGGATGGGAGAGATTCACTAAGGAAGTTTTCTCAGGCTCATCCAAAGGGAATCGAGCCCTTCCCACCATTCCCACTGAACCAGGTTGCCGGTGGAGCAGGAACACGGACACCCTGATTTTGACCCCTCGGGGTGATGACGAGCAGCCCTACTGGACCTTAATTCCAGCAACCGGGGCGGGATTTGGAAATCCCAGTCCGGAAAAACCCACCTGGTCAGCTGGAAAAGGAGGAGGGTGTCGCCGTTCCCGGGATCCGGATTCCGCTCCGTTGCCGGTGACTAATCCCACGGCCGCCCCTGATGTATGGATGTTGTGTGAAGGGTGGGAAGGCGCTCAATGAGCCCTCCTTGTTTTCCATAAATTAGCTCCGGAGCGACATGTCGCTGCCGACGCCGCTCCCGCTCGGAGCCGGTTTGTTCATCCAGGTTGAAAAGCCAAGGAAAACTCTCGGAGATTCCCCCGTTGTCGGGCATTGCTTGGGGTTCTCCCCCCCTCTCCTGCCTCCCTTGCCCCCCCAAATCCTTCCTTTCTGGGCTTCTCCGAGGTCCCCGTGGTCCCACCTCCACGTTGGGAATCGGGTTGTGGAATTTTGTGGGAATGCTCCCAAGTTGTGTGTGCTGCTGCCCCAGAACACCTGGAGGGGTTTTGGGCTGGATTCCCTCTGTCTTCTCCATCACCTTCTCCATCACCTTCCCCCCTCCTCTAATCCCAGGTGAGAAGGGGGAATTTTCCCACTAGACCTCCAACAAGCTGCGGGCCCGTTTTTTTCTGGGAAACCTCCTGTTTCTCCAATCTTTCCATCCATCCCGAGGGGCCACCGCTCTCCTTCCCACCCTTCGCTTCCCCCACAGAACCACCTTTCCAAACCCTTTGGAGAGGGGAAAACAGGAGAACCTGCACAAAGGTTGGGTTGAAACGGGGGAAGGACTTCCCACCTCGATCCATGGGATGTTCCTGGGCTTGTCCTCTCCAAGGAGGTCACCTCCCAAAGGCTTTCCATGAGCATCCAGGCCCCTCTTTGGAGGAAGCAGAAGCCATCACCTGGGAATTCCTGGGGGGTGGAGCAGGAGTTAACCCCTTGCTTCCCAGTGCTCTGCTCCTCCTGGCTCCATCCCAGCCCCAACACGGATCCTGGTGTTCACCTTGCGCTCCAGTGGGAAGGTTTGGATCCTTTTTAATTCTCTTTTCCACCCATAACTTGGGAATTTTTGCAGCAGATTGATGGGAAGGGACCTCCAAGTGCCCTGAGGATGCTCAGGGATTTCGGGAATGAGCCATCCTGGATGTGGCCAAGGGGGACGTGGAGTAGAAGAGGAGCTCAGGACGCTCCCACTCCTTCATTCCAAGGGATTTCCAAGTTGACCTGAGCCAACCTCCAGGACTTTCTCCTCTTTTCTCCCTTTCCCCTCCCAGGCACCACCAAAAGGAAGAGGATTTTGCCACGGGAATCCTCGGAGGACTCAGAGGACACCCGCGTGGAAGGTGCCAGAGGTGAGGCCGGTGGGCGCTACCGGGGCAGAAAACCACCCACATTCCCAGTTTTTCCGGTGCTTTAACCCCTCATGACCAGGCAAGGAGAAGCCTGGGAGCATCCAGGTGTGTCCCTCACTTCCCACCATCCCCTTTCCCTGCTCTTCTTCCAGGCAAACGGCTGCAGATCAAGCCCCGGCTGTGAGGAATTCCCGATTTCCCGATCCCGGGATCAGCCGACCCGCTCAGGAACTGGAGAGCCGGGCACGACCTGGCACCTACCTCAGGACGCCGTGTCCAGACATGGCACCACCCCCTTCTCCTCTCGCTTTTCCGGGACACCATTCGGACAAGGAGCAGCGTGGGAATACGCCTCTCATTCCCGCCGGGAATTCCCACAGGAAGCGGCTTTGTTTGGAATCTTTGAGTTGACCAATAAACGACCTTTCTCCGTTGGTTTGACAGAGGCAAGTCCTGCCCAAGTGGAAGCTCCTTGGGTGTTTGTGGGATTGGGAAGAGCTTCCCATTCCCGTGGGTGCTGTCCCGGACACGAGGTGATCCAGGGACCTGAGGTGACATTCCCAAATCCAGGGCCGGGATGTAAAGGGATGTAAAGCCCCCACAGCCCTGATCCCTCCATCCCACTCCATTCCCTTGCTTTTGGGAGGGGATTTCTTGGAGCAGAACCGTGTGCCGAGAGAAATCCTAACGGGAATGTGTGTTGGGAGCGGTGCTGAGCTCTCACCCTGAAGTTTTGGGATCTAGTTGCTCCTAATTCCCACCTCTCCTCATCCAAGTGGGACACCCAAACCGACTCTTCCAGAGGTTTTTTTTGCCGGATCAAAGCACGGAGAGGGCGTTATGTCACCAGCACCATGAGGTTTTGCATCCATAGGCACCACTTCCCAGGGATTTTGGGGAACCCCCTGCCGATAAGATTTGGGGGACACCTCCGAAGCATGGGGGGAAAGCAGGATTTGCCCATCCAAACGCCCCTCAGGTGAAATCCTGCGGGAAAAAAAAGGCTCAGCAGGGATGTGGGGAAGCGCTGGGGCTCCCCAAGGATGTTTCCCGGGAATGGGATGGGCTCAGGTGCTCCGTGGCTCCGGGAAGATGCTGACGGCATCCAAACACCTCCCCGGGGGGTTTCCCTTCCCTGAGAGACCCCCACGGCGGGAAGGGGGGTTGTCACCATCCCAAATCCAGAGCATTTCCCCCTAGGGATGGATGGATCCCACTCTGGGATGTCCCTTGTATCCCAAGAGCTGTTTTGTAACAAAAGCTCCGTCGTCTCCGTCGCCGTGAAATGTCTTTTATTTTAATTCCTGTGGTTTGGTTTGTAAATAAAAGACTTTCCTCCCCCAGGGGACAGGAGTGTGGCTTTCCTCTCTCTTTCCAGCGGGAACATCCCATCAAAAATCCAGCGGGATCCAAGGGAGGAGCTGCTCCAACCCTTGAATCTTTATTTATTATTTTTTATTTTTAAATTATTTTTATTATTTATTTTATTATTATCTATTTATCTTATTATTTGTTGTTTATTATTTTTATTATTTATTTTATTATTATATATTTCATTATTTATTGTTATTATTTATTTTATTATTATCTATTTTTTATTATTTTTATTACTTATTTTATTATATATTTATTTTATTATTTATTATTTATTTCTTTTTATTATTATTCCGACTTTTTTCCACCCAGAAACGACATTTCTTCACCTAAAAAAAACAACCTGTCTAAATTCCCTTAAAAACCACCCCCGAGGAGAAGGAGCTGCGAATCCTCCGGGATGGCCTCGTGTGGAGCTTTGGGGCTTTCCCATATCCATGGATCCCTAACGAGGATTAAGCCTCGTGCAGCGCTAATTAAATGAGGCAACGAGAGGCTTCTCCGCTCGGAGCCGCCGCTCCCATCCTGGGAAGGCTTGGAATTTGCTGCTGGCTGTCGTTAAGGCTCCGCTTGGGGGGTGATTGATTCCCAAGCTCGGGATCAGCTCAGCCCCTGGAGAGGCGTCTCCGAGCCCCAGTGGCTTCTCCTGAGTCTCCGACGGCCGTGATGCCTCTGGCACGAGCTCCCGGGGGGTTTATCCGTCCTTCCTTGGGAAGATGGGAACGATGGGCACCCGGCAGGGACGTTCCCTGGAGGTGCCGTGGATGGAGTTTCTAGAAGGCTCCATAAACATTTCCTGGAAAACCCTCCTGCGGCGGGCGCTGCTGGCACCGCTCTTGGGCCCCTGCCGGGGAAGCAGGTGCCGGGTGGGCACCCGCCGGATCGGGTTCCTGCCTGGCATCAGGGGGGCTGTTCCCTGCCCTCCTCCTCCTCCTTCTTCTTGTCCTCCTTCTCCTCCTTCTCCCATTCTCGCTGTGTGATTCCCCCCTTTCCCAAAATTCCTGTCCTTTCTCCATGTCCAGCTGCAGATGCTGGTGGAGCATCACCAGGACGATCCCACCAGCTCATGGGGTTCATCCTGATGGCCCTGTCCATGGGGTGAGGGGTTCCCTGCCCTCCTCCTCCTTCTTCTCTTCCTCCTCCTCCCATCCTCACTGTGTGATTCCCCCCTTTCCCAAAATTCCTGACCCTTCTCCATGTCCAGCTGCAGATGCTGGTGGAGCATCAAGATGATCCCACCAGCTCATGGGGTTCATCCTGATGGACACCACCCTCTCCACGGGGTCAGGGGTTCCCTGCCTTCCTCCTCCTCCTCCTCCTTGTCGTCTTCCTTCTCCTCCCACCCTCACTGTGTGATTTCCCCCCTTCCCAAAATTCCTGACCCTTCTCCATGTCCAGCTGCAGATACTGGTGGAGCATCACCAGGACAGTCCCACCAGTTCATGGGGTTCATCCTGATGGGACACTGCCCTGTCCATGGGATGAGAGGTTCCCTGCCTTCCTCCTCCTCCTCCCACCCTCACTGTTTCATTCCCTCCCTTCCCAAAATTCCTGACCCTTCTCCGTGTCCAGCTGCAGATGCTGGTGGAGCATCACCAGGATGGTCCCACTGGCTCATGGGGTTCATCCTGATGGACACCGCCCTCTCCATGGGGTGAGGGGTTCCCTGCCCTCCTCCTTGTCCTCCTCCTTTTCCTCCTCCTCCCATCCTCACTGTGTGATTCACCCCTTTCCCAAAATTCCTGACCCTTCTCCGTGTCCAGCCGCAGATGCTGGTGGAGCATCAAGATGATCCCACCAGCTCATGGGGTTCATCCTGATGGGACACCACCCTCTCCATGGGGTGATGTCCCAGTGAGGGGTCCCCAAGCCACCAGCCCCTGGTCTGGATCCTGTTGGAATATCCCGGGAAGCCGGGGCAGGCCCCACTGGAAGGGTTAACGGGGCACACGAGCTCCATAAGCGGAGGGTGACGTGATCCCAAGGCCATCCCCGAGGCCACCAACCTGGTTATGTCACTTGACCCCCTGTGAGTAAACTTAGCTGACGGCTCTGGCGTGTCCAGGAGGGTTGGGGACATGCCACGGGCATTTCCTAAAAATACCCACGGAGCAGCGACGGCCCCGTTGGATCCCATCCCGTCCCTAATCCCTCCGTGGCTCCCAGCCCGTGGCGGGTGGCAGCTGCTGGGGGGGGCCAAGATGGGAGTAGCTCCGGGCAGGAACGTGGTGCCAGGGGTAGGGAGGGGGCACCCCGTCTTTTCCCAGGGCAGGATCCCGAAATCCTGACTGAGGACGTGACTGAGGATGGATTTAGGGTGGCACAATTAAAGCAAAAAGGGTTAAAATCACTGAGCAAAAAGGGGAATTTTTTGTTGCAAAATCATCAAGATGCCCTTTTTGTCCCTTATTTTGTCCCCTCTCTCGAGCTGAAGGGGGGGGTCGTTATCCCAAGCCCACGTTTGGGGTTTCCAATGTGGGATATCTGTGTCCCTGGTTATCCAATATGGGATAACATCCAGCACCACCAGGATCTCGGCTGGGCCTTTGCCTGGGACTGTGACCCTTCCCAGGGGGGACAAATCCCCCCCACCTGCCCCAACAAAATTAGGAGGAGAAAGATGAACCCTCTAGGGGCTGGAATGATGTGTGATTTTAATTGCTGGGATGCAGCAGGACAAGGGGTTTCATCCAAAAAAACCCTCATTTTTTGCACTAATTTGGCCCAAATAATCCCTCCTTTTGAAGGGTCAGTGGAGGGCAGTGTCCCTTGTCCCCAAGTCCCCAAGCAGGGATGTCCATGGATTCACCTCTCCCATCCCAAGGACCTGCCTGTGGAATGCAGTGGGGTGGGATGCAGCTGGGCTGGGATATAGTGGGATCTGGGATTCAATCCTGGACCCCGAGGGGGGTATGTGGGTGGGTGTTGATGCCTCTGTGGGATGCAGCCGCTCATCCCTTGGGATCGGGTGGGACAACTCCAGGGCTACTCCCCCCGTGCCTCAGTTTCCCTGCAAATCCCTCCCGTCCTGCGGCGGCCACGTGGTGCCAGCAGGAACAGCGAGGCCACATCCCCTCCAGGGACTCATCCAGAACCCCCCAAAACCTCCCGACCAGCTTCCCCTCGGCGCCGGGGACACCTTTTCCAGGTGCTGGGATGGTGATCCCGCTCCTTGAGCTGGTGACACTCCCGGCCATGCTCCACGTGCGGGTGTCACCTGCGGTGACACAAAGCCGGAGCGGAGCGCGGGGAGCCGGCTCCGGTGCTCGTGGCCGCTCCCTGCCCACCAACGTCTTCTGGGAACACCCCTAAAAATTCCAGAAATACCTATATTCGGTGTAGGGGAAGGACGTTGCGCCGCTCCCGAGGCGGGGAAGGGGCCGCGTCCAGCGGGGTGGAATCAAACCCAATTCGGGCTCCATAACCCGCCTTTTTGGGTCTTTCCTATTTTCGGGGGAGGGGAGAAAAACGTGATTTTTTTTCTCTTTTTCCCCTCTCCGAGCTGTCACTGGGAGGTGACGGTGCCCGGAGGGGGTCCAGGGGGTGCGCCCCCAAAAAACCCCTTGGACTGACAGCTGCCCCGGGGGCGTTGCCATGGGGATATGCAAATCCCGGCGTGCTGATAAGGCGGGATGGATTATCCCCTCCCCTGTAGGAGTGTCCGCGTCTCCTCCTTTTCCCGTATAAAAGGCGGCGGGTTCCATTGAGCGCCCGGCGGCGGCGGCGGCGGCGCCGGTCGCGGGCAGGGGCGGGCAGGGAGCGGCCCCCGCCCCGCAGCGCGCCGGGTCCCGGCGGGACGAGGAGGAGGCAGGAGAAGGCTCAGGCTCGCAGCCCGGGGAGGTGGGGCCGGGGCAGGTGCCAGGGGGAGGCAGGAAGGGGCGGGCAGGGCGCTGCCCGCTCCTCGCCATTGGGAAGCGGCCGCAGGCAGCGCCGGAGCCCGCCCGGCCCCGAGCGCCGAGCGGCGGCCGGAGAAGGCTCCCGGAGTCCGGCGCCGAGCCCCGACGGACGGAGGGGGCTACCCGGGAGCCCCAGCGGAGGGTCCCGGAGCCAGGCTTAGTCCCGCTGAAACTCAGCGCGAAAATCCCGTCGGAGGCGAGCACCGGAGCCCGGCAGAAGGTCCGTGAGCCCGGCTTAACCCGCGGCGCAGCCCTGTCGGAGGGTCCCCGAGCCCGGCTGAACACGCAGCACAGTCCTGTCAGAAGGTCCCGCGGCACAGCCCTGTCGGAGGGTCCCCAAGCCCGGCTTAACCCGCAGCGCAGCCCTGTCGGAGGGTCCCGGAGCGCGGCAGCGGAGCCCCGTCGCAGGGTCGCGGAGCGCGGCTGAATCCCGCCGCGGAGCCCGGCTGAATCCCACTGTAAAGCCCCGGCGGAGGGTCCCGAATCCCGCTAAGCCCCACCGGAAAGCTCCGTCAGAAGGTCCCAGAGCCCGGCTGAGACCGCAGCGGAGCCCCGGCGGAGGGTCCCGGAGCCCGGCAGCAGATCCGCGTCCGAGCATCCCGGAGCCCCGGTAAACCGCGCAGCAAAGCCCCATCGGAGGGTCCCGGAGCCCCGCTGAACCCGCAGCAAAGCCCCGGCGGAGGGTCCCGCAGCCCCCCCGGGAGCGGGGCAGCCCCGGAGCGCGCTCGGAGGAGGCTCCCGGAGCCCCGTCGGCGAGCGGCGGTGCCCGGGGGCTCCCCCCCCGGTGCCCTCCATGGACTGAGATGGCCTCGGAGCTGGCCATGAGCGCGGAGCTGCCCACGAGCCCCCTGGCCATCGAGTACGTGAACGACTTCGACCTGATGAAGTTCGAGGTGAAGAAGGAGCCGGCGGAGGCGGAGCGGCTGTGCCACCGCCTGCCCGCCGGCTCCCTGTCGTCCACGCCGCTCAGCACGCCCTGCTCCTCCGTGCCTTCCTCGCCCAGCTTCTGCGCCCCCAGCCCCGGCGGGCAACCGGCCCCCGGCCCCCCGGCCGCCACCGCCGCCGCTTCGCTGGGCTCCAAGCAGCAGCTGGAGGAGCTGTACTGGATGTCGGGTTACCAGCACCACCTGAACCCCGAAGCGCTCAACCTGACGCCGGAGGACGCGGTGGAGGCGCTGATCGGCGCCCCGCACCATCACCACCATCACCACCAGGGCTACGAGCCCTTCCGGCCTCAGCCCTTCGCGGGCGAGGAGATGCCACCGGCCGCCCACCACCACCCCGGCCACCACCACCATCACCACCACCACCTCCGCCTGGAGGACCGCTTCTCCGACGACCAGCTGGTGAGTATGTCGGTGCGGGAGCTCAACCGGCAGCTGCGGGGCTTCAGCAAGGAGGAGGTGATCCGCCTCAAGCAGAAGAGGAGGACCTTGAAGAACCGCGGCTACGCTCAGTCCTGCCGCTACAAGCGGGTCCAGCAGCGGCACATCCTGGAGAACGAGAAATGCCAGCTGCAGAGCCAGGTGGAGCAGCTCAAGCAGGAGGTGACCCGCCTGGCCAAGGAGAGGGATCTGTACAAAGAGAAATACGAGAAGTTGGCCGGCCGGGGCTTCCCGAGGGAACCCTCCCCGTCCTCCGCCGCCCCCAAAGCCGCCGCTGACTTCTTCATGTGAGGCTGGTGGGATGTGGCGGGATGGGGTGGTGGGATCGCTCCCCCTCCCCCCCTTTTTTTTTTTGTTGTTGTTGTTGGTTTGTCGTCGCTGTTGTTCCTCATGCGGGGAGAGCAAAAAAACCCGCCGCTTGTCTTTAAAGAAAAAATTATTATTAATAATAATAATAATATTAATAATATGAGGACGTCCCTCCCCCCTCCGGGAAATTTTGGGGAGGGGAAGTCGAACTCGCCCCCCACGCACCCACCCGCCCATGGGGACTCGGGGTGGGGGGTCCCGGGGTGGGTGAGTGGGGGGCGGACCTGGAGCCAGCCTTGCATGCGGGACGTGTACGGCCACCCCCCCCCCCCTTTTTCCCGGGAGCATCAGCGCCTTCCAGGTGGATTCTCCTTCTCCCCCCACCCCCAATCCCACACACCTTTTCCTGCGTGTTTTCCCCTCAATTTGATTTTTATTCTTCCAGGGGTCCCCACGGATCGGGCCGGGGGGGGGTCCCCGGCAGCGCTGCGCCCTGTCCGGCCCCTCCGCCTCCCCCCTCTTCCCTCCCTAATTCCCGGCCGGCGAAACTGAGCCACGTTTAACTTATTCACCCTTGTAAATATGTAGAATATTAGTTAGTTTTTTGCCTTTTTTTTTTTTTGAGCCTATATTTTGCTTGGTGATTTACGAGAAAAAAAAAACTTTAAAAAAACCAAAAAAAAAGACAAAAAATCCCAAAATCCTTTAGAAAATAGACAAAAAAAAATTACACGAGTCTTAAAAGTTTGTATGTAATAGCATGCAAATAATATCCGAGTTAATTTAATGATGTTGGGAAGAAGCCGAATGCACTATATACAGGAATCGATTGGGTTAAATAATACTGTTTTATAGAGATTTAAAATTATCTATGCTCTTAAAAAATAGTGGGGAGGGGAGGGGAGGGAGGGAGGGAAGGGAGAGGCAACAATTTTCGGGTGACCTGAAAGGCAATATAGTAATATATGGACTGCGAACGGTTGGCTGCTATCTCACTATGCACCAGATTTATTTATTAACCCTCGGGAGAAACGGGATTTTATTTTAACCTCGATGTTCGGTGGAGAGAAAAAGAAAAAGACGGAAAGAAAATGCACATTATTTGTTGCGTGAAAAAGGAAAAAGAGGATTAAGAATTCGTGCAATCGTCGGAGCGAAAGCGGGACCGAGCCCGCGCCGAGGAGAGCGGGGTGGGTTTTGTTTTTTTATTTGATTTTATTTTAAACGAGTCACTTCTTTTAAAAAAGAGGAGAAAAAAAAACGCGTTAAAAAAACCCCAACCCTTAATTTCGGGGTGGGGAGGGGGGGGGAAGAACAAAAAGGGGGTCCTGCGGACACACGGCGAGCTTTTTGGGGAGCCCTGGTGCATTTTAGGGACTGATCGTGCGAAGCGTTTTTACCGACCTGTTGTTTCGATTTGTGACGGTTTTAACGATGTTGCATCAAAGATAAAAAAAAAACTTATATTCAACTAGAGCCTGGGTCGGGTTTTCTCTCCAACTCGCGGGGGGGGAGGGATGTTTGAGGGGGTCGTTTATTCCTCTCTTTAAATCCCGGGGTGGATGCCAAACCCTCCCCGGGGATAAATCCCGTTGAACTCCGGCTTTTCGCTTTTCCTGCCTTTTTTGAAAAAAAGTCTTTTCCAGGGTGGTTTTGGGGTTTATTTCTCGACTGAAAGGTCCCGGAGATCTTTATCCCTGCGGAAAAAGTCGCCGGATCCAGTGTGTGATCCCAGCTTGTCCCCGACTGGGTTTGAAGCGGCAATAAATGATTTTTTTTTCCTTCCCTCTTTTGGCTTTTCCCTCTCGAGTTTTTAATTCAAAGGAGGATTAAAAAAAAACCCCAAACAACTCCTTAACAAACCATCACACGCCTCCCCTAAAGAAAATCTTTCGTGCTGGTATTTTTAGGGATATTTGGGGGTTTAGGGGATTTTTTGGGGACTGTTTGAAGGACGTTTTTCCCGCAAATCCCGAGCGCGGCCGCTCTGCTCGCGGCTTTTTCCCGGCTCGGCGGGAAAAATTCCGACGCGACCCTTGGTCCGGCGTATTTTTGGAGCGTTTTATATGAATTTTTTTTAATCTATCTCTGGTTTTCCTCCTGTGTTTTCGCCCAGGTTCAGCCTCGGCGGGTCCTCAGTCGGGAACTGCTCCGACTCCGTGGCTGCGGCGTTTCCTCCTGCCGCCCTCCATCCAACTCCCGGGCTTTTCCCAGGATTTTTGGGGTGCCTGTGACCCCACAACCCCCCGATCCTGCCTTTCCTGCGCCCCCCCAGACCTCACCCCTCCTTTTCTTCCTCATTTTCTGGCTGTTTGGTGTCTTGTTTTCAGGGTGTTGGAGCAGCCAGAGCTCGGCTCGATGTCGGACCGGGATTTTGGGATGGGAGCTGGGAAGCAGAGGGATCACTTCCCTCTCTTTGCCCAGCCCTGGGGCGCTTGGGGAGGGGGGATTCACCCCGTTTTCCTGGTTTTATTGAGATCCTGGGAAGCTTTGGAAATCTGGGTCTAAATAAATAGAACCTGTCCTGCTGCCCCTGCAGCCGCTGGCAGGACTTCGCCTCCTCTCCTGGAATTTTTTTGGGATGAAGCGCATTTTCCTGGTGGGTTATTCCCCAACTTTTCCTCCTGATATTCCTTTTTCGTGGCGCTTTTTGATTTGGGAAAACCCACCCAGCTGCTCCACGATTAAATAAGAAGAGTGTGGGAAGGAAGAAGGTGTTTGGGGCGGCTGCCTTTCCCAAACCATCCCGGGGACTTTCCATCCCCGCATCCATTTCCTCATCCCTGGATCTAGCTCTGCGCTCCCTGTGGGGTCACTGCCCCTTTTCCCACCTGCAACGGGGCCGGTTCTGGAAGCAGAGCTGACTTTGGGGGGGCTCTGTGGGGTTTTGGGGGGACATTCCCCGTGGGATCTCACCCCAGGATCCTGCCATCGCCTCCTTCCCGGAAATCCTTTTCCCACCGCCTTGGCAGAGCAAAGGCAGAGATTTAAGGCTGAGAATTCCCAATTTTCCTCCTTAATGCCTTGATGCCCATCACCTTTTCCTCCCCCCCCCCCTTTCTGATTTAGATATTCCATTTTTTGGGGGGGGCACCAAGCCGGGGTCTCGCCCCGGAGCAGATTATTTTGGTGATCCTGGAATTGCCCCTTTTCCTTCATTCCCTAAGGGACGCAGGGATGTGATTCCCAACCCCTTGCACCACTTGGATTTATTTTTTGTGCTTTCCAGCACCTCCTGGAAATCCCCTGAGCAGGGGAAAAGCTGGATTAGGACACTGGGGGGTTGTTGCCCCCATTCCAAGGCACTTTTCTGGGGAGATTTGGGGCTGGAATTTCACCTTCCTGCTCCATCCCAGTGTTGGGGTGCAGCGACCCCCATCCCCCTGATTCACTCCAGGCTTCCTGGAATTGGGATACACCGAATAAACAATAAAAATCGTTTTAAGCCCAAATTTGGCTGGTTTATGACTCGTCTCCGTGTTGGGGCTCCGAAGCCCCCCCCGCTCCAGATTTTTGGGGGGTGCCTGGGTGATCCCTGCTTGGAATTCCAACGTTTTTTGGGGGCTGCTGCACCATGCTGACCCTTGCAGGGCTGTGTGCGTGTATTCCACGCGTGCTGGGCCGTGTTTTTTTGGGATGGGGATGTTCTGGGATGGGCTGGTGTGTCCCCGGTGCCGCAGGGCTGCGGATATTCTGGTGGCGCAGGAGGACGTGTGGCATTTTTGGGTCACTCCGACCTCCTTTTTTAAGGCTTTTCTCGTATTTTTCCTGATCCCCTGAGAAAGAGTGGAGCCCCCTTTCCCATCTCCTCGCTGCTTTTTTTTTGGGATCTGCACGAGGTTGCAGGAGGACCCCACACTCCTCCTCCCGTGAGGATCTGCAGCCCCTCCGCTCATCCCGGGCATCTTCTGCATCCCAACTCCAGCCTTTTCCAAGGGGGAAAACAGCTTTCCAACCCCATGGGATGCTCCAAGGGGTGCCTGGCACCTGGGATAGGGGTGTGGGGACAATCCCTGGGGGTCCCCTCCACACCTCCAGAGCTTTTTAAACCCAATTCCAAGATTTCCTTGCCCTCCAAAGGCACCACCAGGCTGGGAAACAGCTGGAATTCCTCCAGCCATCCCTGCCGGTGGGTTTTCCACTGGGAAAAGGGGTGATTTTTGGGGAATGCTCACCCCCAAACACTTCAGCACCTTGGAATACTTTATCCAAGCTCATATGGATGCTTGGGATTTGTTATAACCCCTGGAAAAGCCCCCCTTCCCCGTGATCCAGGGCCAGGCGCTCTGTGCCACTTCCAAGCAGGAATTTCTCCGGATCGCTGCAAACAGGAGGAAAACCACGAGGAGCAGATGGAAGCAGCACCTCCAAAGTGTCCCTCACTCCTTCCTCCTCAGTTATGGATGCTCTCACTCCCAGGTTTGTTCCCAAACTGCTGCTCCATGTTCCAAATCCCGACATCTCCGCCGTGTTCCACGCGAATCCCGACATCTCCATAATGTGGGAATTCCAGCCCTGGGCTGTTAAATCCCAGTGGGCTGCTGGGAATGGAGGGATTTGGGGTGCTACTCACTCAAAAAGCAGGAATCAATAAAAATCCCAGCAAAAGAAATCCCCCAAAAATGAGAATCCTGGCCCAGGCACGGTTTGGAGCTGGGAATTTTCGGCTGGAGCCGATCTTTATGATCCTTGATTTTTCCACGTTCCCTGCTTTCCAAGGAAGCCAAACACTTCCCTGCCCCTCAGATAGAAATATAAATATATTATAAATACCTTTGTGACCTTAGGAAAACTCAGCTCTGCCCTGGGATTGAGGTTTTGGCACTTCCCTGCCTCATCCCTAAGGCTGGAATCCATGGAATTTATTCCAGCCCTCTGCCAGCACATCCCGAAACTCTCGGTGGGAGGTGAGGCCATTCCCAAAAAACAGGATATGGGAACCCCCCCCACCCTACATGACATGAACAGGATCATGGTTGGGGTTGGATCCCAAATTCCTTGGGTTTGGGTGGGTTTGGAAGCAGCCTGGGAATGCTGCTGCGGGAAGTGGGATGCAGGGAATGGCTTTGGGATGCAGGAGGTGTGATGCAGGGATACAGGACGCTGGATGTGGGATGCAGGTAGTGGGATTCAGGGTATGGAATATGGAATGCGGGAGGTGGGATGGAGCAGGTGGGATGCAGGATGTGGAATGCAGGATATGGGAATCGGGATGTGGGATGTGAGATGCAAGGATACAGGACACTGGATATGGGATGCAGGTAGTGGGATTCAGGATATGGGATGCAGGAGGTGGGATGGAGCAGGTGGGATGCAGGATGTGGAATGCAGGATATGGAATACAGGATGTGGAATGCAGGGATACAGGATGTGGAATGCAGGTAGTGGGATTCAGGGTATGGAATATGGAATGCAGGAGGTGGGATACAGGATGCAGGAGGTGGGATGGAGCAGGTGGGATAGAGGATATGAAATGCAGGATATGGGATGCAGGAGGTGGGATGTGAGACGCAAGGATACAGGACATTGGATGTGGAATGCAGGAGGTGGGATTCGGGATAGGGGATGCAGGAGGTGGGATATGGAATGCAGGAGATGGGATGGAGCAGGTGGGAAGCAGGATGTGGGATGCAGGGATACAGGGCATCGGATTTGGGATGCAGGTAGTGGGATTCAGAATGTGGGATGTAGGATGTGGGATGCAGGATGCAAAGATACAGGACATTGGCTGTGGGATGCAGGTAGTGGGATTCAGGATATGGGATATGGGATGCAGGAGGTGGGATGGAGCAGGTGGGATGCAGGATATGGGATGCAGGATATGGGATTCAGGATGTGGGATGTGAGATACAGGGATACAGGACATTGGCTGTGGGATGCAGGTAGTGGGATTCAGGATATGGAATACAGGATGTGGGATGTGGGATGCAGGGATACAGGACATTGGATGTGGGATGCAGGTAGTGGGATGCAGGACATGGGATATGGGATACAGGATGCAGGAGGTGGGATGGAGCAGGAGGGATGCAGGATATGGGATGCAGGATGTGGGATGTGGGATGTAGGGATATAGGGCATTGGATGTGGGATGAAGTTAGTGGGATTCGGGATACCGTATATGGGATACAGGAGGTGGGATAAGGGATGTGGGAGGTGGGATGGAAGAGGTGGGATGCAGGATGTGGGATGCAGAGATACAGGGCAGTGGATGTGGGATGCTGGTAGTGGGATTCAGGATATGGGGTATGGGATGAAGGAGGTGGGATGGAGCAGGTAGGATGCAGGGTATGGAATGCAGGATGTGGGATGGAGGATGGAGGAGGTGGAATGGAGCAGGTGGGATGCAGGATGTGGGATGCAGGATGTAGAATGCAGGATATGGGATTCAGGATGTGGGATGCAGGGATAGAGGGCATTGGATGTGGAATGCAGGTAGTAGGATTCAGGGCATGGAATGCAGGAAGTGGGATGGAACAGGTGGGATGCAGAGTATGGAATGCAGGATGTGGGATGCAGATTGCAAAGATACAGGACACTGGATGTGGGATGCAGGGAGTGGGATTCAGGATATGGGACATGGGATGCAGGAGATGGGATGGAAGAGGTGGGATGCAGGGTATGGAAATGCAGGATATGGGATTCAGGATGTGGGTTGTGAGATATAGGGATACAGGGCATTGGCTATGGGATGCAGGTAGTGAGATTCAGGATATGGAATACAGGAGATGGGATGGAAGAGGTGGGATGCAGGGTATGGAATGCAGGATGTCGGATGCAGGGATACAAGGCATTGGCTGTGGAATGCAGGTAGTGGGATTCAGGATATGGGATATGGAATGCAGGAGATGGGATATGGGATGCAGGAGATGGGATGGAGCAGGTGGGATGCAGAATATGGAATACAGGAGGTGGGATGCAGGGATCCAGGGCATTGGCTGTGGGATGCAGCTAGTGGGATTCAGGATGTGGGATATGGGATGCAGAAGATGGGATGGAAGAGGTGGGATGCAGAGTATGGAATGCGGAATGTGGGATGCAGGATGCAGGAGGTGGAATGGAGCAGGTGGGATGCAGGGTGTGGAATGCAGGATATGGGATTCAGGATGTGGGATGCAGGGATACAGGACATTGGATGTGGGATGCAGACACTGGGATTCAGGACATGGGATGCAGGAGATGGGATGGAAGAGATGGGATGCAGGGTACGGAATGCAGGATGGAGGAGGTGGAATGGAGCAGGTGGGATGCAGGATGTGGAATGCAGGATATGGGATGCAGGATATGGGATGCAGGATATGGGATTCAGGGTGTGAGATGCAAGGATACAGGACATTGGCTGTGGGATGCAGGTTGTGGGATTCAGGGTACGGGATATGGGATGCAGGAGATGGGATATGGGATGCAGGACATGGGATACAGTACAAGGAGATGGGATATGGGATACAGGAGGAGGGATATGGGATGCAGGAAGTGGGATATGGGATGCAGGAGGTGGGATGGAGCAGGTGGGATGCAGGGTATAGGATGCAGGAGGTGGGATATGGGATGCAGGAGGTGGGATATGGGATGCAGGAGGAAGGATACATTATAAGGAGGTGGGATAGAGGATACAGGAAGTGAGATATGGGATGCAGGACATGGGATAAAGTAGAAGGAGGTGGGATATGGGATGCAGAGGGTGGGATATGGGATGCAGGACATGGGATACAGTAGAAGGAGGTGAGATACTGGATGCAGGAGGAGGGATATAGAATACAGGAGGTGGGATACGGGATCCAGGGAAACCGGCTGCGGTGCCAAGTGGGAATGATGCCAGGACAGTCAGTCCTCAGGCCTGGGGCTGATCGGATCCCATCAGTCCTTTGTTATCCCAGTTTTCTGGACAGCTCAGCTCTCCTTGGAGTCACCATTCCCAATCCCTGGGCATCCTTTCTTCCCCACACCACCTCCACAACTCCTCATCCCAATTAAATCGCCGGCTCCGTGTTTAATTCCCACCTCCCCAGTAAAATCCAAAGGTTCCTCGAATTTTCCCTCTCCTCTCCAATCCTCCCTTTCCATGGATGGGAGCGGAGGGAGAGCAGAGGGGGAAGGAAAAGCTTCCTCTTCCCACAGCAGGTTATTTATTCATGGAAGAGGCCGAGGCTGGAGCGCTCCTGGAGCAGCTGGAGGATCTCTGGGAGCTGGAGCTGGAATTTTCACAAGGAAAAATAAACTAATTATTATTTTTCATTTACATAAAGGGAAGGTTTGGGAAGGGAAGGTTTGGGAAGGGAAGGTTTGGGAAGGGAAGGTTTAGGAAGGTTTGGGAAGGGAAGGTTTGGGAAGGTTTGAGAAGGTTTGGGAAGGGAAGGTTTAGGAAGGGAAGGTTTGGGAAGGGAAGGTTTGGGAAGGGGAGGGGAGGGAGGGGAAGGGAGGGAGGGGAGGGGAGAGGAGGGGAGGGAATGTTTGGGAAGGGAAGGTTTGGTAAGGGAAGGTTTGGGAAGGTTTGGGAAGGTGAGGTTTGGGAAGGTTTGGGAAGGTTTGGGAAGGTTTGGGAAGGGGAGGGGACAGGAGAGGAGGGGAGGGGAGGGGAGGGCAGGGGAGGGGAGGGCAGGGAAAGGGAGGGGAGGGAGGGGAGAGAGGGGTGGTGAGGGGAGGGGAGGGGAGGGAGGGGAGGGGAAGGTTTGGGAAGGTGAGGTTTGGGAAGGTTTGGGAAGGGAAAGGAAGGGACAGAGGATGGGAATGTGAAGGGAGCCTGGTGCTTGCACCCTCTCCTGGGAGGTGTGTGCCGAGGGACCGGCTCATTCCCTGCTCCCATGGGATTCATTCAACCTGGTTGGTGGCTGGAGGAGTCGAAATCCATGGAGACGAAGGTGTTGGACCATCATCTTCCTCACCAGAGGGTCAGGACCACTTCCGGCTGCAAGGTGGGAAGCCCATCCCGATGCAGGTACAATCCAAAGGGAGGAAGAGGAAAATCCCTTCCAGCAGCTGGAGGGAAGGAAAGACCTGATGGTTTCAGGACATTTCGGGGGATGGAGGTTGGTTTGGAGTTTTTACTTCGACCACGGAGCATGTGGATCAAAAAGCAGGGCCTGGGTGTGGAATCATGGAATGGGTTGGGTTGGGAGGGAATATAATGATCCTCCAGTTGCCACTGTCCATTGGGATAGTGGAAGGTGCCTATGGCAGGGGGGTGGAACTGGATCATCTTTAAGATCTTTTCCAACCCAAACCATTCCATGATTCCATGATTTCATACCCAGGCCCTTCTTTTTGATCCTCACGCTCCATGGCCAAAGTGAAAACTCCCAAATCCCCCCAAACTGGCCTGAAACCCGCAGGTCTTTCCTTCCATCTTTTTGGTTCCTTCCAACCCAAACCATTCCGTGATTCCATGATTCCATACTCAGGCCCTTCTTTTTGATCCACACACTCCATGACCAATGTGAAAACTCCCAAAAAAACCTCTCCATCCACCAAAACTGGCCTGAAACCAGCAGATCTTTCCTTCCATCTTTTTGGTCCCTTCCAACCCAAACAATTCCATGATTCCATGATTCCACACCCCGGCCTTTCTTTTTGATCCACACACTCCAAGGCAAGTGAAAACTCCCAAATCCCCCCAAACTGGCTTGAAACCAGCAGGTCTTTCCTTCCATCTTTTTGGTCCCTTCAAATCCAAACCATTCCATGATTCCATGATTCCATGCCCAGGCCCTTCCTTTTGTTCCACACACTCCACGGCCAAAGTGAAAACTCCCAAATGCCCCTAAAGTGGGCCTGAAACCAGCAGGTCTTCCCTTCCATCTTTATGGTCCCTTCCAACCCAAACCATTCCATGATCCCATGATTCCACACCCAGGCCCTTCTTTTCAATCCACACACTCCACGGCCAAATGAAAACTCCAAGTCCACCAAAACTGGCCTGAAACCAGCAGGTCTTCCCTTCCATCTTTATGATCCCTTCCAACCCAAACCATTCCATGACTCCATGATTCCATGATTCCATGCCCAGGACCTTCTTTTTGATCCACACACTCCATGGTCAGAGTGAAAACTCCCAAAAAAACCCTCTCCATCTCCTCAAACTGGCCTGAAACCAGCAGGTCTTTCCTTCAATCTTTTTGGTTCCTTCCAACCCAAACCATTCCATGACTCCACAATTCCATGCCCAGACCCTTCTTTTCGATCCGCACACTCCTCGACCAAAATGAAAACTCTGAAGTCCCCCAAAATTGGCCTGAAACCAGCAGGTCTTCCCTTCCATCTTTATGGTCCTTTCCAACCCAAATCATTCCATGACTCCATGATTCCACATCCCTTGGATTATGGCTCACAGGAGCCCCTTTCCATCCCGGGATCCTTCGTCGAAACCCTTCCAACAAGGTGTTCATTCCGATTAATTCCCCGCCCGTTAATTAAACGCCCATCGATCGTTGGGAGAACACTTCCTTGGCTTTACCACCCTTCTCACGTTAATTAATTGCCACGTCATTAACTCGCAGCCACACGACCAGTCCGTAATTAGCGCCTTATTAAAGACCTTTGGAGCGACGGGGAAGTTTTTTGGGCGATTAATATTTGCGGGATGGTTTGGATCAGGTTCATTCTGGCGCGGTTATGTTAATAACACGGATGTTCTAATAAGGTGGATAATTAACGACTTTCTCGTTAGCGGCTTCTCGAGTGCCACTTAAACGCCAGGGAAAGCTTTGTGGCCGGGTTGTGTTTAATTAAACCCGTTAATTAGGGGGGGACTTGGGTCTGTTACGTGTGGATGGAGTCAGGTAGGAGCAGCCCAGGATTTGGACGCCAAAGGGGTTTGGGAATGGTTTGGATGTGGGATTTAGGGATTGTTCCAAACTGGGATGCAGAGGAGGCGTTTTTTGGAAGGTCCTGGTCAGTGTGGGTCCATCATTGCTCAATCCAGTGAAGGGTTGGCTTGGTCTTCCCAAAAAGTGACCAAATCCACAGGATCCCTCCTGTGGACAAGGACACAGTGGAGTGGGCAAGGTGCTGGCCAACATTCCCAAAAATCACCCCAAGATGATCCCTATGAACATTCAGACAGGTTTCAGGCTCAGCTCGACCCAAAAGGTGGGGGTTTGGTTGGGTTTCTTCCCAATGGGATCATCTCGCCCTACTTTGCTTCCCTGGGGTTTTCCTGCTGCCTCACGCCCTGAGGCCACGGGAAAAGAGGTCTTGGCTCATCCAGGAGATGTCCATGACCCGACTGAGCCTGGATCTCTCTGCCCACAACCTCCCCTTCCCCGCTGCTCATGAATAAAGGATGGACCCATCTACCTGCCCTGTTTGTCCTCGTTAAATATTCATCAGCTGCTGATTAAGATTTAAGGAAGGGACGAGTTGCCCGGGTGGGTCGCTGAGCTCCGGCTCTTCCAGAGGGTTGGGAAGCTGTGGAGTTGGGATTTGCCCGCTCCGATTGCTCTGGGAAAGGGATGGGGAGAGTTTGGCTGTTTCGCTGACCCCGGATGGGGTTCCCGAAAGAAATCCCGGTGGGATAATGGGAGGGGAGGAGCAGGATGGGCTCAGCTGGTGTGTGGGGAGGGGGTGATGCCTGGCAAAGTTCAGCACCTCTGGAGAACACCAAAACCAGTGGAATTCGGGAGAGGAGGCACAATCCATGACCTCAGAGAGGAAAAAGTTCCCAGGTGACCCAACTGAGGTTCTCCATCCCTGGAGAATGTGGAGATGGCAGAGAATCTGCCTCAACAGCAAAGCCTTCCTGGAACAGCATTTCATGGGGAAAAAAGAGGGAATAAACCCAAATTAAAGCAGTTTTCCCTCTGTCATTATCCATAGTCTCTAAAATAAATGTTCTGCTGCTCGTATCTCCCCTCCTCTCCTCCTGTGTCTCTGCAAGGGCAGAGTGAAGACATTCAGGAGCTCATTTTTAATTGCAATTCGGAGTTTGGCCGAACATTATCCCCAAAAATCTTCCTGCTGGGCGTGGCTCTTCACATTCCCTGTTTGGGTACAGGCCGGGGAAGGAGAGGAGGGAAGGATCCTCCACCCCTCGATGTGCAGGGACCATCACAAAGTTGCCTCCCCGGCCAGAGGTTCATGGCCTGTAAATATTTCAGGAGCCAGTGCGGGGGGTGCCGGAGGGTCTCTCGGGATGGGCCGTTAGTGCAGGATGAGGGAGCACCGGACGGGAAGAGAAGTGCAACGAGAACCGAGCCAAAACCACGAGGTCAGGGATGAAATATTGATGGCAGGCAGGTGTGGAGGTCCTGGAGAGGCCGTGGAAACCCAGGCCTGGCTTCCTTTGGGGGTGGTTAAAGATGTATGAGCCCGGTTTGGCAGCAGCTGGACCCGTCTGGTGCCGCGTCCCCCTGGAGCTCCTGTCCCGGGCTCTGGAAAAGGGGGGTGGTGGGATTGGGAGGGGAAAGTTGG
>NW_020897791.1:87751-90332 GCF_003984885.1 Neopelma chrysocephalum
GGGAAGGATGGGAAATGGGATGGAGGTGGTTGGGTGGGAAGGATGAGCAATGGGATGGTTGGGTGGGAGGGATGGGAAGTGGGATGGAGGTGGTTGGGTGGGAAGGATGGAAAACAGGATGGAGGAGGTGGTTGGGTGGGAGAGATGAGCAATGGGATGGTTGGGTGGGAGGGGTGGGCAATGGGATGGAGGTGTTTTACCAGGAGGGATGGGCAATGGGATGGAGGTGATTGGATAAGAAAGATGGGCAATGGGATGGAGGTGGTTGGGTGGGAGGGATGGGAAATGGGATGGAGGTGGTTGGATAAGAAGGATGGAGCCTTCAGGCGAAGGTTTGTCCCCAAACGGGGACTCTGCACTTCCCTTTTAGGAAAAGTTGTGCCTCCTGTCTGTCCCCCCCATTCCCTACCCGTGTGAACAGCATCAGCAGTCTTCCCAAATCCACCCCACATCCACCCGAGACACAGCTCCATGCCCAAGCACCACCACATTCCCTGACCACCCTGGGGACCAAATTCCCGGAGCCGACATCGAATCAGCTCTTCCCAGAAACAACCCCCCGTTTTTCTTACACCAACAATTTCCTTCCACAATTATCCCCTCATTTCTTACACAAATTATTTCCCTTTTGCCTCCGGGGGAGCTCATTAACATTCCCAGATGTGCCCACAGGGATCGATGAGGTGCTGGGCCGGCACAGGGCAGTCGATTCCTGTTTTCCAGGAGACTTCACCTTCCCGTCTAATCAGGGGAGGCAACGTCTTTTCCCTGCTTTTTTTGCTCCGGTATTGGTCACCTGCTGATTAAATTCCAATGGGTCAGGTCAGCCCGGGAAGGAGCCTCTCCAGTTTAATTAGGGACGGATAACATGAGTCCATATTATCCTGCAGTGGTGGATGTGTCCCAGGAGTAAAAATTAAAATAAGAAAATAATTCGTTAAAATCAGTAAAATAAGCAAAATAAAATTAATAAAATTAGCAAAATTAATAAAAAATACTTGGAATCAAAGGTTTTGTCGGGACTGGGAGCATCCGGTTCGGGAGCTGATTCAGCTCATTCCCACCTGCCTGAGCCTGCGGGCAGCTTTTCCCAGCCCTCTCCACGGGAATGCTGTTCCCAAAGCTGCCAGTGCCACCAGATATTAAGAGCATGGAGCGACTCCTCGCCTCCTGGGATTTTATGGAATGGCAGGGCAGCATCCCAGCCTCGCCCCGGGGGCCGTGTCATCCCCCAGGAGCGGCGCCACACGCGGATCCCTCGGTTTTCCCGGCTCCAGGTCTCCTCGGGAGGAGCTGCCGAGTCAGCAGCTGCACATCTGCAGCTCGGGATCCACAGCAGGACGAGATTAATCAGGATTTTTTTTTCCTCCTCCCGGACTTTGGCAGCTCCCCTGAACTCACAGCTGTGCCGGCGCCCCGGGAAATCGGCTCCGGTGATTCCCAGTTGGGATCCGCACCCGATTCCCGGGAGATTTTGGGGCCATGGGGACAGATGTGTCCCCTTTTAGGGCGAGATGGAGCACGGGGGAGGCGCTGCTAATTCCTCAATCCTGGAGGGAGGTGTCCTGGCACCCCTTCCCACGGAGCACCTTCATCCCCATCCCTTCTCCTTGGTTCTCTTGGAGCACCTTTGGATGTTGTTTCCACTTGGTGCTGGACCAACCAGCAGCATCGGGGTCCCAAACCCTCCCCACGACACCTGGAGAGGGAAATAAGGAGTTTTGGGATATAGGAGACTCTTTAGGATGGGGGTCTCACCTCCAAGTGCTCTCCTGCCCCACAGGCATCACTGGGAAGCTGGATGAGGCCACGTGGATAATTAGGATAACGAACTGTGCTAAGGAAATGCTTCCCATCAAGGAATGGTGGGAATGGTTGGAAGTGCTGGAGACAAATCTTCTCCGTGTAAAACCCTCTTGGAGAGGGAAAGGGAAGAAAAGGGAGGGATCGGGGAGAAAAGGGAAGGATTGAAGAGAAAAGGAAGGGATTGGGGGGGAAAGTGCTGGGAAGGGACTGGGGAGAAAAGGGAGGGATTGGGGATAAAACTGTCCCAGTGCCTCAGTTTCCCCAGGATGAGCCTGTGGGATGGATCTGGGACACGGCCCATCCCGGGATTTTTGGTGCCACGTGCCCGTGCTTTCAGCCCTGTTTTCCACCCCCTGGACCTCCAACCTCCTTTCCCTCGCATCCCAACGTCGTTAGTGGTTAGGGGGAGACGGGGAAAACGGGATGTGGGAGCTGGGAAGCCTCCATTCCATAGGCTCGGGGACATCCAGCGGCAGCCGGTGAGGAATTTTCACTCTGTGCTCCCTTCCCCAGGGACACGGGCTCTCCAGGGGGGTTGGAAGCAGGAGAGGTGCAAGGAGGGGGTGGGCTCTGGCTCTTGGATCGCTTTGTGTCTCAAATCAGCTCTGATTTATTCCCTTTGATTGTTGCTTTTGGTTTTTTTGGTCCTTTTTGTTGCTGTTATTTTTCAGGTTTCCTCCGTGTCGGCACTTTTGTCCCCAATCCCTCCCTGGCAGTTTTATCTCCAATCCCTCCCTTTTCTCCCCAATCCCTCCCTGGAAGTTTTATCCCCAAT
>NW_020897791.1:90342-92484 GCF_003984885.1 Neopelma chrysocephalum
CCCCCCCAGTCCCTCCCTTTTCCTCCCCAAACATTCCCTTTTCTCCCCAATCCCTCCCCGGCTCCCCCTTCCCTCGGGATACACCAGAAACCTGAGCCCAGGAATCTTTTGGGATGCCAAGAGGGCTGTTAGCAGGTCACTGGTCTCCTGCTGTGCCACCTTCCAGGCTCTTAACCCTTCCCAAGCCACAGGAGCAACTCTCCACACATCCCCTTTACCCCCAAAGCTGATCCCTATGGAAAAATCCCCGGCAAGCCTGAAATCCCACTGCAGAAGGGCCAGAAAAAAGATGGGTTTGGGGGATTTGGGGCTGAAAAAAGAGGGCTCTGAATTGTCAGATTTGGGATGCTGGGAAGTGACCAGAGGAATTATCGCTCCTTTAGGGATTTGGGATAACAGGTGTGTGTGTGGAATGGGGGTGGGATGGGACGCTGGAGGATTCCTGGGTAGGTTTGTGGGCAGCACAGGACAATGGGATATTTTGGGGATTTGGGAAAAGTTTTAATTGGGGTTTTCGTGGCAACAAGGCGGGATTTGCCTCTGGAAGCACAGTGGTGATGTAAGCAGTAGATCCTCCAGGGATTTTGGGAACAAACTTGAGGGCACCAACGCTTTGAGGGCTGTTAGGGCAGGATTTGGGGCAGGAATCTTTCCAGGGATGGGGTGGGAGTGTGAGCAGCTGGGCAGCACCTCAGGCAGGAGGTGTTTTGGGATAGAGGGATTAGACCCGTTGGCCCATGGCCACGGAGGGACAGCAGGTGGGATTTGGGATCTGGATCACCGGGAGCAGCTGAGGGAGCTGGGGGGGCTCAGCCTGGAGAAAAGGAGGATCAGGAGTGACCTTCTCACTCCCTACAATTCCCTGACAGGAGGGGGAAGCTGGGTGGGATCAGGCTCTGCTCCCAGGGAACAAGAGACAGGACAAGAGGAAATGACCTCAAGCTGTGCCACAGGAGGTTTAAGCTGGATATTGGGAAAATTCCTTCATGAAAAGGGCTGTCCAGCCCTGGCACAGCTGCCTAGGGAGGCGGTGGAGTCCCCATTCCTGGAGGGATTTAACATCCCTGTGGATGTGGTACTTGGAGACACAGACAGTGGTGGCCTTGGCGATGCTGGGGGACGGTTGGACTTGATCCTAGACAGCTTTTCCAACCAAAATGATTCCATGATTCCATGATTCCATGCTTCACCTGGGAATGACCAACAACGAGCCGGTGGCCACCACGTGTCCCCACCAAGCTGCCCTTGTCCCACATTCCTCACATCTCCCAGAGCTTTTCCCCCACTTCCCAAAGCGCGGAGCCGCCAAGGAGAAACAAATCCACGAGGATCCGAAGGGACAGGAAAAAAATTCGTCGAGTGCAAAGACAGCCTAGTTGTTCCTCCAGTATTTGGGAGTGTAGGAGCTCCTCTCCCTACTTTTTTTTTGGCACCTCAGGCAATCGGGAGCGCTCAATCTCAACCTTTTTTTGATCTCCTCCCGAAAATTCATCAGAGGATGTGGGAAAGTGGATCAGCTCCTGAGAGCAGCATCGAGAAAGTTGCAGTTTCAACACATTTTTATGGGTTTTTTTTCAACGTTTTGATGGCAAATTGGGTGTTTGAGTCAAATAGGTGTTGACTAAAAGCAACCTGAGCTGTGGGAACACAAACCTGGGCTCCTTGATGTCGTGTTTTCCTTCTGCGCAATCCCTGGATAACCACCAGAGCTTCCAGAAAATTCAGAAAAAAACTCCGTAAAAGTGTAGGACGAGGCAGAATTACTGATGTGATGAACAAATAAAGTGATGTGAGATTAATCCCAAGGCCTCTTTAGCTAAAATATCCAATTTTTAGGTTTTTCTAGCCTGGATTGTGGGGAAAACAGAGGTGGGGGGATAATTGTGACTGGAATATTTGCTGATGGTTGTAAAAGTGGCCACTTTTTAGAGATTTTTTAGAGACTCTTCTGTGCGAGGAGTCCTTGTGGGTGTGGGGCTAAAGAGCCACCTGGGTTGTTACTCAGGTGCTAAATTCACTTGGGAAAAGAAAGAGAAAAATTCAAACACCCGTGAAAATATTTAAGGAAAAAAAAGGAAAAAAAGAGGAAAAAAAAAGAAAAAATAGAAAAGAAAAAATAGAAAAGAAAAAATAGAAAAAATA
>NW_020897791.1:92494-113107 GCF_003984885.1 Neopelma chrysocephalum
AAAAGAAAAAATAGAAAAAATAGAAAAGAAAAAATAGAAAAGAAAAACAGAAAAGAAAAATAGAAAAAATAGAAAAGAAGAAAAATAGAATAAAAAATAGAAAAGAAAAGAAATATAAAATGAAAAATAGAAAAGAAAAATAGAAAAGAAAAAACAGAAAAGAAAAAAATAGAATAGAAAAAATGGAAAAGAAAAATACAAAAGGAAAACAGAATAGGAAAAATATAAAAGAAAATACAGAAAAGAAAAAAGGAAAAATAGAAAAGAAAAAATAGAAAAGGAAAAATAAAAAAGAAAAAATAGAAAAGAAAAATTGGAATAGAAAAAATAGAAAATAAGAAATAGAAAAGAAAAAATAGAAAAAATAGAAAAGAAAAAAGAAAAGAAAAGAAAAAATAGAAAAGGAAAAATCGAAAAGAAAAAATCAAAAAGAAAAAATAGAATAGAAAAAATAGAATAGAAAAAACAGAAAAGAAAAAATAGAAAAGAAAAATAGAAAAAAATAGAAAAAATAAAAAAGAAAAAATAGAAAAGGAAAAAATAGAAAGAAAAAAATAGAAAAATGGAAAAGAAAAATAATAAAGGAAAAAATAGAAAAGGAAAAAATTGAAAGAAAAAACAGAAAAGAAAAAATAGAACAGAAAAAACCAGAAAAGAAAAAATAGAGAAGGAAAAAAAATAGAAAAGCCAAACCTGACCAGGCTCCACCAAGCAAAGAGCTGAACAAACTGGGCCAATTGTCCGGGGAGGTCGAATCCGTCGTCTGTCCGGGTTTCTTCAGACAGGACTCACTGTGAGTGCCCTGCCCGGGGCTCGGGCGCTGTCCAGGCGCAGCTCCGCTCTCCCAGGCCCATTTCCCACCACACTGAGCCTTTAGCACCAGCTCCAGGCTGCTCCTCTCCCGTCCTCTTCCCTCTTGGTCCTTTGGGTTTGCAGCCCGGTGGATCTTTGCCAGGTGGGAAGGGTCTGGGAATAAGGACAGGCAGCACCAGATGTGGGTTCAACGTCTGGTTCTGCTCCGATATTCCAGAGGAAGGAGCATCGTGTGGATTAAAACCATCTCCACCTCAAAAAGGAGCCACTTGGCTCCTAAAGGAGTCTAAAACTTCCACGGGAAGGAAGTTCAGAGGAGACCACGGGGATGCTCCAAGGGCTGGAGCCAGGCTGGGAATACTGGGAGTGACCAGCCTGGAGAAAAGAAGGCTCCAGGGGACCCTCAGAGCCTCTTCCAGTGCCTAAAGAGGCTCCAGGAGAGCCGGAGAGGGACTTGGGACAAGGAATGGAGGGACAGCACACAGGGAATGGCTTCAAACTGAAACATGGGAGCTTTAAATGGGATATTGGGAATAACAGCCCCTGTTGGCAACATAAGGCTGAGAGAGGAGGAAGAGAGAAATGATGCCCAAACTGCTGGAGATGTTCCCTCCACGTGAACATCCCAAGGGCTCCAGGGATTTGTCCGTCTCCTTGGCACCGGGATGACCTCAGCTCCCCCTTGGCTGTGGCTGGAGAGAAAACAATAAAGAATTAATCGAGACAAAGCTCTTAATGCTTCACAGCTCCTTTAGCCACTGGACTGGAGCATTCCCAGCGCCTCCTGCTCGGCTTTTTCCTTATGAAATAATCAGGATGGAGATGCAGCCTCAGCCCCAGGCTCTGCTCCCACTGCCACGTTCCCAAAATGGGCCCAGAGGAAAACGGATTCCAAGGGCTTTCCAAGGCTTCTCCCCTTTGTTTCTTCAGCCAAGGGGTCCCCAAGCTGCTCTTCTCCATTCCAGCATTTTCTCTTGCTCTCCCTCTCTCCCAGGGAATTCCCACGTGTCCCTGATGTTTAACCTCACACGGGTTGACCTTGTTTGCCTCCAGGCAGGGAAATTGCAGCTCTGGAGCCTCTGGTATGGATTGTTTTCCCTCTCCGGAGGAGACACCACATCCTGAACCATTTCCCTGGAATCACCTCTGCTGAGACGCTTCCTGTGAGCAACTTCCAGAGGGTTTTAATGGGCAGGGACACCTTCCACTAACCCAGGTTGCTTCAAGCCCCATCCAACCTGGCCTTGGACAATTCCAGGGATGATGCAGCCACAGCTTCTCTGGGAATTCCATTCCAGTCTCTCATCACCCTCACAGGGAAGAATTTCTTCCCAATATCCCATCTAACCCTTCCCTCTGGCAGTGGGAAACCATTCCCTGTGTCCTGTCCCTCCATCCTTTGTCCAAAATCCCTCTCCAACTCTCCTGGATCCCTTTAGGCACCGGAAGGGGCTCTCAGGTCTCCCTGGATCCTTCCCTTCTCCAGGCTGGACATTCCCAGCTCTCCCAGCCTGGATCCATAGGAGGTGCTCCAGACCTTCATGGCCCACCCCTTCCATGAGTTCAGCTCACTGGAGATGTTCTGAAGGACAGATTCAGGGAAACAGGAATTACTGTTGGATAAAGTCTTTTTCCGGATGTATGGGAGGAAACGGTTGCCGTAGATCCAAGGGGTGCCAACGACAGTAACCCCCTTGGAACATGGGAAGGGGCTTTTTACTCCTTGTTGGGTGTTCTCCAAGACCTCCAGTTCCTCCCAGAGCTGCTCCAAAGGGTCGAACAAAGTCCTTTGTGTTTTTCTGGTTGAAAATTCCCTGCTTTTTCCCCCTCCCTGTATCATTTTATCCTTGACCTGTTCCCTGATGACTCTCCCCACAAGCACTTCTAGAGGCCTGGAAAGGGATGTGCTGTGAGTGGGGTTGGGGAGCTGGATTTCTTTCCATCAGGGATTGAAAACAAGCAACATTTTTGGGCTAAAGAGCTGCCTGGACTTGAAGTTCCCGTGTCCTTATCCTGGACTGCCTTGACGGTCTTTGTCCTGCTCCCAGAAACCGGGAGGGAAGATATTCCCGGGAGCTTGTCCACATTTCTCAGCTGATCTTAAAGATATCACCTTTCCCTTGAAATTTGGAGGTCAAATGTCCTCAGATTGTAATTCCAGCGATGTTCTCCCTAAAAACATGGCACATTTAGCCCAGGATTCCACCTCCAGCACTGGCCAGCGGTGGAGCCTTAGGGATGGATCGTGGAAAGGAGGAATAAATCCTGAGTGGAGCTGAGCTGCCTTTGCATCCAGCTCACTGTGGTATCACAACCTTCAGAGTAATCCCAGTGATCCAGACCTGGAATAGCTGCCTTTCCATGAGCCAGGGATGAGAGGGAATGAGGGGAGTGGGGGTGAAGAGGTGAGCAAGTCAAAACTTGGGTGGGCAAAGGATAAGAGTTCGATCTGGTTTAGACAGAGCTGGTTCCTCATCCCAAAAGGGGCTCCAGGACTTTGCTCGGCCCCACAAATGGCTCCAAAATGATGGATTTGAGCCAGAAAGGGCTGAATCCATACAATCCTGGGGAATATTTAGAGCAGCAAGTGCTGGTGGCAACAGGCAGCACAGAGGAAGTTGTAAGAAAGTCCCCAGGACAGAAGGAAACAAGCTGAGCTCGGGGAAAATTCTCGGTCCCCCACCTCACTCAAAGGCTGGATTTTGCCTCCTCCACCACTTGGGGAAAAGGAGCCCCGAGTGCCGCTGGCTTGGGATGGGACTTGGAGCCAGAGCCTGGGCTCGGAAGGCTTTGAGGGGGAGAAACTGAGAGCTGGCAAACGCTAAAAGACCCATCAGATCATCGGCTGCGTCCCCGGGAGGGCCGGCGGGATTGTCCCCTGGAGGGGGCTGGGATGGAAATGCTGCTGTGGTGGGGATTTCACGGGAGTCCTGTGGGAGCAGCAGCAGAGCCCAGAACTGTCTCCCTGCCAGGGATGAAACTCTGTGAAATCTCTGCCTTCTAGTTAGTGCAGCCTAATCATCCCCCTTTTCCTGGGGGATTTCTGCCCTCCGGGTACAGGAGACCTTTTTTTTTCCATCTGCCTTTCCTGTCTGCCTGGGTCCCTGCAGGTCCTTGTCTACCTGCAAGGGCTGATGCCTTCGGGTCCTGGCAGCCCCCAGGGTGGGAAAAGAGGCAGGAAAAACAGGGTAGGATGCAGACAAAGGGAAATGGTGTCCGAGGAGGATTGTCCTGGCTCAGAAATTCCCCCCCAAAACACGGCAGGTGACTTCATGTCTCATCCTCCCCAGGCTGGCAGTGCCTTTCCCGAGCTGTCCAGGAGCTGGGATATCACTTTCCTTGTGGGATATTGGAGGTATTTGTGTATTTACTTCCAGACAGACAATAAATAGGATCCACTGGGGGATAGGGGTGCAGAGAGTGTGTCAAAGTGGAGGGCAGAGAACAGGGATGGGAGGGTTCAGCAGAGCTGGGGGGGGAGATTGGGATGAGAGTTCTCTGCAAGAGGGGAGGGAGAGAAACTGGGAGGCCACTGGTGGGTCCACAGTGGGTGCTGGGTCTGCTGGAGGGCTTGGAAAGCGGCACAGAGGAACAGGAACAGGATTGTTGGATGTGGGCTCCCCACATTTCCCCCTATATTGGAGGTAATCCTATATCTGGCTCTGCCCAGTCTGGGAAGGAATTTATTGCTCATCAACTCCAGAGCTCAGCAGAGCTGGCAGAAACCTCTCCACTGATGGAAAAGCTGTTCCCATCACACCTCCTTCCACCTGCCCAAATGACCCACGTTCACACGAGAATCAGCACAAAAAACCACCCCACCCCCTCAACTCTGGCCCGGCAGCTCCTGGAAAAACATCCGGAACAAAAACCACCCGTGAAAGCGTCACCCTTGGAGTCGTTACAGCCCGGGAACAAAAACAACGCTCCAGAAATAACCAAGGTGTATTTGGGCTGTGAACAATCAACTGTGTGCAATCCAATTTAAATTGTAAAACTCTTGGAAAGCTGCCTGCTGGTGACGAGGACCTGCCCCTTTTGTGCCCGCGCAGGGCACGGAGAGGGCACGGATTCCGCCGGGACGGGCAGCTGCTGCCACTCCACGTGTGACCAGGGCAGCAATCACTGCCCAAAGCACTCGTGGAGACCTTTGAGCAGCAGCTCGGAGGGTCCGTGTCCCGGAGGAGACCTGAATCGCACCACGGGGACAACGGGAAGCTGTGGATACCAACCCGCCGTGCTCCCAAAGCCCTGGAGGCACATTCCTCCCGTCCCGCTTGGATCCCGTTCCCATCCCCGGCTGGCATTGCATTCACCCCTTCCCGTATCCCATGGCAGGGGGGGTTGGACTGGAATTAGATGATCTTTAAGGCCTCTCCCAACCCAAACCATTCCAGGATTCTCCGATCGCTCTGCAGGAAGCGGGGGGTGGGGGGGGTGAGGTGAGACCAGGACGACGCGGCCGCAACCACAGAGGACTCCCCGCGTCCCCCAAATCCCTTGATCCCGGCATCAAGCCGCTCTTGGAGCCTCATCTGCCAGCCTCGTGCTGCGGCTGAAGCAGCGGGACGGGAGCGACAACACGTGGGCCTTCAACCCTACAAAAACATCCTGATCTCACCAACTCCAGCGTTCCTCCCCAAACCCACGGCGGGGGAGGTCCCCTGGGCTTCCCACCGTCCCACCGCGGCCTTTTCCCAGCCTTGTGGCGAAGCCGGTGCCATCTCCCTCCCTCCCTCCCCTTCCCCCGTGCCAGCGCTCGGCCCCACGAGCCTCCCCTCCCCTTTCAGTTTTTTTTTTCCCTGCGAGCTTTAATTGAAAGCAGCCGCCGCCGCTCACAAACACTCCGAGACCCGGGAGCCAACTCTGAAGCCTCGCTCGGGTTGGGGAACCTGCCGGCAGCGTCGCGGGGCCGACAGATAATTAAAGTGACAACGGATGACGCGGGAGGGAGCGGGGGATGCAGCGATGCCTCCCCCGGGGAAGTCGGGCAATCACCGGGCCGGCCCGGAGCCTCCTCTTTTCGCCCGAATCCCACCCGGTTTTGTGACCAACTTCACCCTCTTCCCCCCCTTCGGGTGTTTGAATTCCTCCCCCTTCCCTTTCCCCTCCCCGGGTGCCGTCGGGGTGGGACAAAAGGATTGACGGCTGGAGGATCGCGGCGCTTGAAAAAAAGCGGGCGCAGGGAGCGAGAGACTCGACAAAAGACAGATGGGCTAAAATTTCTGAAACGCTCATGAAAGATTCAGGGGCGTCACTTGTTAAATTTAATTGGGAGAAACCCGGCTCGGTGCCTGACTGCACGGTTTGCTGGCTTTTGCTTAAGAAGTCAAGTGACAAGCTTGTCGTGTGCGTTTTTTCCTTCTCTCTCTCCTTCCCTTTCTCCCTCCCATCTCCTTTTTTTTTTTTTCTTTTTTTCCCCGGCTCCTGCACCGTGAATAATTTTGGGGAGCGTTATCTCCTGCCTCCTGGTGGGGCAGGAGGTGGGATTTTGGTGGTGCTCTCAGCTTGGGATGCGGGGAGGTGGGAATTCAGACGCTGGAAGGGATGTAGGTGCTTCAGTTCATGTCATAGGTTTGGGTTGTAATCCCTCTGCCGCGGGGTTGGGACACTTTTCTTCCCGGCGGGAAAGAAGGGAGGTGGCAGGACCTCCTCTGGAGCTGAGTTTTCCTCAGGGTGAAGGGAAAGTTGCGTGCGAGCAGGGAATGAAATGAAATTTAATTGGGATTTAATGGCTTCTTCTCGTGGGGGATTATGGAAGTGGGGGGTGTTTTCAGTGCTACTTGATTGGTATTTAAAAAAAAAAAGAGATTGCAGGAGGGACTCATCCCTCCCAAAGCAGATTTCTGTGCTCATCAGGATGTCTCTGCTTCCCAAGAGAAGAACAGTCCCTGCTCGAGGGTCAATTCATCTCCTCCGGCCTTTGATGTCTGCAGCAGAGCAGATGAATCACACCTGAAAAGGCCATTTTTCTCCCCAAAGACTCCCAGAGGAACTGGTGGGACTTCCCAGAGGTTCTGCTGCTCCACAGATATCCTGGCAGAGGTGATGTGGACCCCACTCATCTTCAGGTTTGCGATGCCAGGGGCTCATTCTGGCCCCACACCTGGAGCTGGGACTTGATTTGAGCAAGATCTTCAAATCCTTGAGCAATTCCAGGCTGAGTTGGAATCCAATCAGCAGCACAGAGTTTTGGGAATGATGCAGCTCCTTTGCTGGAGGTGGGAGCTGCCACATCCTATTGGATCCGTGAGGGCATCCCAGGGATAACCTGAACTTGGGGATTAGGAACAGTGGCAGAACTCACTTGGGCTGGAGGTGGGAATGGGAGTCCCTGGATAGATCTGAAAGCTGCCAGGTGACCTGGTAATCACTTGGAATGCACCAAGGATGTGGGATACGATTCCTTTTATGGGATGTGGGTTGTCTGGTGGGATCTAGGAGCCAAAGTGGAATTATTCATGCCATGGAGACTTGGCAAAGCATAAAATCCACTCATTTTCCCGTCTGACTGTTCGTCCACCTGTCTGTCCATTTATCCTTCTGTCCATTCATCCATCCATAGAATCATCATGGAATGGTTTGGTTTGGATGAGACCTTAAAGATCTCTCCTTCCAACCCTGTGCCATGGGCAGGGACACCTCCCACTATCCCAGGTTGCTCCAAGCCCCATCCAACCTGGCCTTGGACACTTCCAGGGATGGGGCAGCCACAGCTTCTCTGGGAATTCTATTTCAGGGCCTCACCACCCTCCCAGCTAAAAATTCCTTCCCAATATCCCATCTAAACCTCCTCTGGCAGTGGGAAGCCATTCCCCCTTATCCTGGCACTCCAGGCTTTTGTCCAAAGTCTCTCCTGGAGCCCCTTTAGGCCCTGGAAGGGGTTTCAAGGTCTTTCTGGAACCTTCTCCTCTCCACGCTCCTCCATCCTCTTCTCAACCAGTTGCCTGGGCCTGACTGGTTTAAGCTTCAGCACATCCAAAGTCATCCCTTCTTTGGGAATCATCTGCTCCCATGGGCTCAGCTGCCTCCGTGGGACACCTGGACACCCTGTCCCCAAGCAGCACCACGAGGGTGTGGTCACCAGGAGCCCTTTGGTTCTCCTTGAAGGGTTTCCATGGATGGAATGGATCAATCGCTTCACTGGGGCGGGTTTGGGACATGAATCCCATCCCGTCGTTCCAGCTGCAAACAGTCCATGATTTTCTCTTTTATGTGTCCCGATCCATGACCCCCTGGGGCCAAAAGGTGGATTTTGGTGAACATCTGGACCTGCTGGAGCATTCCTGCATGGAGTCAGAGTTGAGGTGAGGACACAGAGTTGTCCAGGGTGGATCTTTGCCTGGCTTCAGGTGCCAAACTCTTCACCAGGAGTGAGATGGGGTGACACCAACATCTACCCCGGGTTTGTAGGACCCTTAATCACAACATGCTGGTCTCTGACTCCTGGTGGAGTTACTGCAATGGGACATCTTCCCATCCACCAGCTGGGCTGTGGTGACTCCCCTGTTTTTGGGGATCTCATCCAAAATTTATCCATCTGTTTATTCACCCGCCTCATGGCGTCGATTTGGGTTCAAGTGAACCCACACAGTTGTAGGGGAAAAGCACCCACAGCTCGGATGTGGGATCTCTCATGGACAGTTCTCTAAGCTGGCCTAATTCTTAAGCTGAGTCAGGGTGGGTTTAGGCTGGATATTAGGAAAAGGTTCTTCACCCAGAGGGTGGTTGGACACTGGAAAAAGTTCCCCAGGGAAGTGGTCACAGCACCGAGGCTGCCAGAGCTCAAGGAGTGTTTGGACAACGGGATTCTTGGGGTTGTCCTGTGCAGGGTCAGGAGTATGGACTCGATGATCCCTGTGGGATCCAGTTCAGGATATTCTATAATATTTTCTATAATTCTATGAACTCAATGTTTTTGGTCATCTGTCCTTGGCCTTGACCCCACCCCTGGCTGGACAGAACCAGGTCACATCCAGCAGGATCCTAAAAGGCCGAAGGGATGGTGATGAAAGTGCTGCTTCCTTAATTACCCCCTTCATTAACAACAACCTGCATTTCCAGGATCCCTTGGCCAAGCTTTGCATTTGGATCTTTCAGATGAGTTGTACAAAACCCATCTGACACGACGGCAGATTCCCACAGGTTCCCACAGCTCCGGGATGACTCAGCTCCAGCTTCACACGGATTTGGGCTCCGGCTTTGAACTTCTCAGGGTGGGTAGAACAAAATAAAAGGGTGACATTTGTTAATCACCACCAGGGAGGAGGGAAGGGTTTGTGGCCTGGAATTAGAAAATTTTTACCAGAATTCCAATGAATTTGTACTGTCCAAGGGACACATTCCCTGTGGTGGCACAGCAGCAGGAGCCTGAATCTGCTGCTGAGGGGATTCTGCCCCTCTACTCCTCTCTGGTGAGATCCCAACTGGAATCCTGCATCCAGCTCTGGAATCCCAGCGTGGGAAGGACATGGAGCTGTTGGAGCGAGTCCAGAGGAGGCACCAGGATGAGCAGAGGGATGGAGCAACCCTGCCGGGAGGAAAGGCTGGGAGAGTTGGGATTGTTCAGCCGGCCTTGGACTGGTCTGGATTTGTCTCCTGGACCACAGAGTTTTATTGGAGGCTCTGAAGGAGCAGAGGGATCCCCAGAACCCATGGAGCCCTCCCACTGGTCCTTCAGGTGCAGGGAATCTTGTCTGGATTGCCGGGAGCAGACAAACACTTGGAATATCATCCCATCCAAAGCAGGGGCCTTGTCTTTGCCCACATGATGAACCAACCCTTGGGAATTCCACAAGGTGGGGGAGGATTCTGCTCCTCTGCTCCACTCTGGAGCTTCCAGCTCTGGGCTCTCAGCACAGGAAGGACATGGAACTGTTGGAGACAGTCCAGAGGAGGTACCAGGATGATCAGAGGGATGGAGCAGCTCTGCTGGGAGGAAAGGCTGGGAGAGTTGGGATTGTTCAGCCTGGAGGAGAGAAGGCTTTGGGGAGAACTAATTGTGGCCTTCCAGGACCTGAAGGAGCTACAGGAAAGATGGAGAAAGGCCTGGAGTGACAGGATGAGGGGGAACGGCTTCAAACTGCCAGAGGACAGGGTTAGATGGGATATTGGGAAGAAATCCTTCCCTGGGAGGGTGATGAGGCCCTGGCACAGGTTGCCCAGAGAAGCTGTGGCTGCCCCTGGATCCCTGGAAGTGCCCAAGGCCAGGTTGGAGCAACCTGGGCTAATGGAAAATGTCCTTGGCCATGGCAGGGGGTTGGAATTCCATGATCTTTCAGGTCCCTTCCAACCCAAAGCATTCCATGATTTTATGTCCAGAGCACAGCAGCCAGGAGCAGCTCTTGGAGGCCATCTCAACAGGAGCCAGAGATGCTCCTGGGTTTGGGTTCTGCTGCAGGAAAGGGAAGAATTTCTGTACAAAATATCAAAAGAAAAAGCAACTGTTCCTTTTGACCACATTTACTGCCCGATATTGTCTTTGCACTTGTTTTTTGGCTTTTTTTTTTCATTTCTTTTCCCCTTAAAAAAAGCAAACCCAACCTCCCTGTTTTTTTTATTTCTCCATCGGTGAAGAAGGAGGAAAGAGAGGAAAAAAATAATTATGAAAGGGGGAAGGAAAATCTCTGCACCAGAAAAAACCATAATTTTCTGTGAAATCTCCAAAAATCCCCTGCTTTGCTTTGATGCAGAAGAAAAGAACGTTGAATGACACAGACACTTTTGTGTTGTTCTGCACTTTGTTTTTCATCTCAAAAATGCAGCAGAGTGAGGAGCCTTTTGATTATTGAGCCTCAAAAAGGGTCTATTGATTGGACTTTTGGGCCCAGCCGGTCAGAAGTCACAGAATCACGGGATCATTTTGGTTGGAATAGTCCTACAGGATGGAGGCATGGAAGGCTTGAGGTTGGAAAAAACCTCCAGAAGATCATCGAGTCCAACATGTGGCTGATCCCCCCCTTGTCATCCAGTTTGGTGCTCAGGAAAATAATGTTTCCCCAGAGGACCTAAAGCAGAGTGAGGGGAGACAGGGAAAAAAAAAAACACAAAAGAAACAAAGAAATGAGCAACACGAAGTGCAAAGTTTCCCTGAATTTCTGGAACCAGTAGCACTGTAGAGAGGATCAACTTGGAGGCTTTATCTAAGAGGTTTTAGGTGGGAAGAACCCCTCCATGAAAGAACCTCCTCTCCCCAAGGGGCGTATTTTGCCCAAATGTAGAGGGAAGGGCAGAAGTGATTTCTGGTGAAATTAAAAAAAAAAAAAAAGAAAGATAAAATAGGGAGGAAAAAAATCAGCATCCGCTGAAAGCACCAGTTTTGGAAATATCATCCAGTTTGGTGTTCAGGAAAATAGTCTTTCCCCAGGGCACCTAAAGCAGAGCGATGGGAGACAGTGAGGAAGACACAAGAAGTCCTTGTCCTAAGTTTAGGCAAGAATTCCCTCCTTTCTCAGAGCAAATGCTGGGACTGAAATGAGAAATCCTGACCCTGGGCTTGGCTTTCTGTTTCTCCCCGTTCCCCACGTGCCCTTGGGTGTGGTGGGAGATGTTCAGGAACCCACACGAGCGGCTCCCGCTCCCTGTGGATCAGAGATGCAAAGCCCAGGGCAGAGCAAAAGCCAGGATGAGAAATGTCCTTGTCCCACACCAGGCTTGGAGCATTTCAGCTCCAAACAGCCCTGGAGCACCTGGAAAATATCCAGAGACAGGGTGATGGGCCACAGGGAAGGACTGGGTGGGATATTCCTTAAACAGAATCACGGAATTTTGGTTGGAAAAGACCTCCAAGATCGAGTCCAACTTGTGCCCCATCCCCACCTTGTCCCCCACCCCAGAGCACCAAGTGCCACATCCGGTCCTTCCTTGGACACCTCCAGGGATGGGGACTCCAAACCTCCCTGGGCAGCCCATTCCAATGTCTGACCACCTTTTCTGTGAAGCAGAAGCACCTGAGAATCATAAAACCATGGATTGGTTTGGGTTGGAAGGGACCTTCAAGAGCATCTTGAGTGTAGAAGAGGTAGGAGGGAATTCCCAGAGAAGCTGTGGCTGCCCCATCCCTGGAACTGTCCAAGGTCAGCTTGGACAGGCCTTCCAGAGCCTAAAGGAGCTCCAGGAGAGCCGGAGAGGGACTTGGGACAAGGGATGGAGGGACAGCACACAGGGAATGGCTTCCCACTGCCAGAGGGCAGGGTTAGATGGGATATTGGGAGGGAATTCTTCCCTGTGAGGGTGGTGAGGGACTGGGATGGAATTCCCAGAGAAGCTGTGGCTGCCCCATCCCCGGAAGTGTCCAAGGCCATGTTGCACAGGGGGTTGGAATTCCAGGTCTCTCTGGAGCCTTCCCTTCTCCAGGTGAACACCCTCAGCTCTCCCAGCCTGGCTCCAGAGCAGAGGAGGTCCAACCCTTGGATCATCCCCGTGGCCTCCTCTGGACTCATCCAGCAGCTCCACATCCTTCTGCTGTTGGAAGCTTCTGGATGCCCCTCTGTGTTTTGTTTCTTGTGGGCTGAAGATCCATTTCCACACAGTCACAACGGTTTCATCATCCAGGCCTGCACTCCAGGATCCATTTTCCTATTTCTCCCTACCCCTGGATGGATCCTGACTTCAGGGAATTGCCCCACTGTCTTCCCTCTGCTCAGATTTCTTCTCCTTGTGGTACATGAAGGGTGTTGAGAGTGGCCTGGGGACGGTGTCCACACAGCTCCCTGTGGCCTTGAAGGAAGGACAGATGGATTATTCCACATTTAAGCATCCTTAGGTGAATCCACACCATCCTGGAGCTGTGCCTGCCCATTCCTTGCTTCTCCAAACCCCTTCTGCAGGGAAGGGAAAAGCCCAGAGCTCCTTTGGCTCCTCCAACAGGCCACGGCGTCCTGTGTCCCATCTCTCCTGGTCCCTCTCCAGCTCCCAAGGCCCTCCAGGCCTTGCTGCTGGCCCAGGGCACCACAGAGAGGATTGTTGGTGTTAAAGTGATGCCTTAAAATCGGTGTTATCCAGATTTTATTACATTCTTTTACTCCAGCACTTTTAGCCATGCACAAGATTCCCGAAAATGTTGTTTCCATTAGAATCTTCGTTGAGAATTCCAACGGGAAAAGACTGAAGCGAGGTGAAAAAACAGCTGATCTGGAGAAAATGTGCTCAGTACAGCCAGAACAGGGGGGCTGTACTTGATGTAACCAAGGCAAAACTACAGCTACGCCAAGAAGGACAGAGGTGACGAGGAGGAGGAGGACGGGGATGAAGGGGGAGGTTGTTTTGGGACCACCAAATTTGGGAGGCGGGTCGGAGGGTGGGATGGTGGGAGGGGTTTAGGGCTGGGTGTGCCCAACAAGGCAATGTCCAAATATAATAATTATAATATAATTATAATTATATTAATTAATATTAATAATAAAAATAATATAATAATATAATATAATATAATTATATTATATATATGATATATATGATATATTTTATAATTACGATATATAATAATATATTATATTTTCTATTTTATCTAATAATATAATAATATACAGTATATATTATATATTACATATAATTATATATAAGTATATATTATATATCATATAATAATATAATAATATACTATATATATCATATTCTATATATAATTATATGTAATTATATATAGTATAATGTAATATATATTATATATAGTAATATATAATATATTATTATTATATATTGTGCATAATACATTATTTGAAGATATATTATTCTATACTATACAATATATAATAATATATAATATATTATATATTATTATAATTACAATATAACAATATATAAATATATAATTCTAATACTTATAATTATAATAACTATTATGCTTATATATTATTATAATTATAATATAATTATATATAATATATACTCCTAATGTTTTTTATTAAATTAACTATTATAATTCTACATTGTTAAAATATAATACCATTATATATGCTATAAATATATATTATAACATTATACATTATATATAAATATATATTATATATATAAATATATATATAATATATATAATATATACATAATATATATAACACATACTATAATTATAAGAAATATCATAACTATTAAACACATCATAAAAATCACAACCTGCCTCAACTAAAGAGCCGCTTTTCGCCTTCCCACAGCCCAAATCCCACCCGGAGAATTTCTCCCTGCCATTCCAGGCGACAGAAGCGACCACTTGAATTTCCCCCCTTCCCTCCGAGCCGGTTTTTTTTTTCTCACTTCCTCGCCGCGTGCGGAGTGAATTTTAGCCCCCGTAAACACTTTGCGCCGCCGGCTCCCGGCTAATTGACTCTGACAGTTCGTGTAGTCAGCAGCTGAATGGTGTCACTGGGAATTAGACTGCCGTGATAGACTGCCAGCAGCAAATTACTTTGTCACTTCTCAGCTGACTCGAAAATATGGGGCTTTTTTTGTGTTTTGTCTTTTTTTTTTTTTTAATTCTTTTTACTCGGTTTTTGTTTCCACCCCCCTGCCAGGTTTGGTTTTGGTTTTGAGGTTTTCTTCCTGCGAGCGGGTGTTTGAAGCCTCATGAACTGAGGCTGGTTTGTTTAAGGATCGTTTTGTGTCCTGGTAAATTGGGAACAAGCTCCCCTGTCCCCATCCAGCTTCCTGAAAATCCCCCATCAATGTTTATGGGAATATTTTGGGGGTTTGGTTTTGAGGTTTTCCTCCCTGTGAACACACACGGGCAATTGAAGCCTCATAAACTGAGCCTGGTTTGTTTAAAGGATCGTTTTGTGTCCTGGCAAATTGGGAACAAGCTCCCCTGTCCCCATCCAGCCTCCTGAAAACCCTTGGAATGTTTATGGGCCTTTTTTTGGGGGTTGGTTCTGAGTTTTTTCTCCCTACGAAAGCACACGGGCGATTGAAGCCTCATAGACTGAGACCTGGTTTGTTTAAGCATCATTTTCTGTCTTGGGAACAAACTCCTCTGTTCCCACCCAGCCTCCTGAAAACATTTATGGAAATGCTAAAATATGAGGCTTTTCTTAAAATTCTTTTTACTTATTTTTCCCCCCAGGTTCGGGTTTGGTTTTGAGGTTTTTCTTCCTGCGAGCAAGTGTTTGAAGCCTCATAAATTGAGGCTGGTTTGTTTAAGGATCATTTTGTGTCATGACAAATTGGGAACAGGCTCCCCTGTGCCCAATCAGCCTCCTGAAAACCTCCCATGAATGTTTATGGGAATTTTTTGGGGGTTTGGTTTTGAGGTTTTTCTCCCTGCGAACGCACATGAGTGTTTGAAGCCTCATAAACTGAGTCTGGTTTGTTTAAGGATCGTTTTGCGTCCTGGCAAATCGGGAACAAACTCCTCTGTCCCCACCCAGCCTCCTGAAAATGTTTATGGGAATGCTAAAATATGATTTTTTTCCTTTACTTCTGTTTTTTCCCCTCAGGTTCGGGTTTGGTTTTGAGGTTTTTCTTCCTGCAAGCAGGTGTTTGAAGCCTCAGAAACTGAGGCCTGGTTTGTTTACAGATCATCTTCTGCCTTGGGAACAAACTCTTCTGTCCCCATCCAACCTTCTGAAAACCCTCCTGGAATGTTTATGGAAATGCTAAAATATGGGGCTTTTTGTTAAATTCTTTTTGTTTGTTTTTTTTTCCTCTCAGGTTTGGGTTTGGCTTTGAGATTTTTCTCCGTCCGAACGCACACGGGCGTTTGAATCCTCATAAACGGAGGCCTGGTTTGTTTAAAGATCATTTTCTGTCCTGGAAAATTGGGAACAAACTCCTCTATCCCCACCCAGTCTCCCGAAAACCCCCCTGGAATGTTTCCTCTCTGAAAAAACGGGATGAGCAGGATTTTAACCAGGAAAAAGCAGGTAATTCCTGAGGTATTGATGGAACCAAGCCCTGTTTCAGTGTCCCACAGACGCCAACTTGGCCTTGCCTGTTCTCTCCCAAACACTGTCACCTCGGACAATCGTGTCCAAGAGGTTGTTTCCCTCACAACATTCCTCTGATTCCGTGAAGAACCTGGAAATGTCACCCAGAGCAGCTCAGAGGAGAAAGGAATGGAGCAACTTCCCAGTCCAGTGGTTTGGGACTGGAAGTGGAGAGCCCTGAACGAGGTTCATGCAGCTGGAACATTTATCCGGGGAAGATCCAGGGATTTGGTGCTATTAAATTAATCCTGCACTGGAAAGCTTCTCCCAAGCTTTTCCTACAGGTGGGAATGAAAGGAAGGGCTGGGACTATTTTTAGGTACATTGGGGGTATTTTTGGGTACATTGAGGGTATTTTTGGGTAATGCATTAATGAAACACATTCCCACTCCCTGATGTTCCTGCATCCTTAGAGCTGCACCACTTGTGCAGCGCTGCTCCTACCACAATTTGCATCTTCCCAAGTGTGATCCCACCCCCTAAAAATAGTGACTTCTGCATTTGCAGCGACAAAACCACCGTTTTTTGTCATTTCCCACCAGTGCTACCTCTCCCCCCTCTCTCCCTTCCCGTCACCCTGGTGCTGAGGGATGAAGGGCAATGTTGGTCCAAAGGAAATTCCCTATCCAGTCCCTATGACTGGACTCATTTTTCTCCTCAGCACAGGCCCTGGAATCCCAGACAACCTTTCTCAGAGAGAGAGGAGAAGGTTTCCACCTCCTTCGGCCTGGGAACTGTAGGGATCTCACAGGGTTGACTCCAAGAACAGGTTTAGGCCCCAGTAATTTGGGGTTAAAGTTGGGGTATAAGGAGCCTTTTAACATTGTTTTGAAGGGTTTTGTTCTTAAAGTACTTTAGATTTGTAAGCAAGTCAGGCCTGCGGGTCACTATTACAAATCCTACAATTGTTAAATTGTCTAATTAAGCTATCAATTAAGTTTAAGTGCTGTCAAACCTTTAGGCCTGAACAATTGGTCAAATCCAAGGCTTCTCAGTTTAACAAGGAGGTCTACTCTGAACTTTGTGCCTCAACAGGAGGCTCTTCCTTATTGCTTTTCACCCTCACCCTTTTCTCTTCAATCCCTGCCCTCCTGGGGCTCCACACAGATAATTTTGGGGCTGATTTGGGTTTTAGATTGATTGGGTTTGAGTGAACCTTGCCAATCAACTTTGTCGTGCTTTTGCTTTTATATTAAACCTGGTTTTGCTGAGACCTTTGCCTGTGGTTCTTTCAGTGATCTTAAAACACCTCTTAAGTGATCTTAAAACACTTCTTAAGTGATCTTAAAACACTCCTTCACAACGCCCTGGTGTGAATCAGGACTCCCTGGGATGTGGTGCTGGATGAGGAGACATTCCCTCCTCACTGAGCTCTTCCATGGGGTAACTTCCTAAAACTCGGTTTCTCCCAAGCCCAAAATATCTGGACACCAATTGTTCCCACCAGGACAACGGAGCCAGAGCGGTTTTCCCCCTGCAAGACCAGCAGAACCGGGATAATCCCACCTGGAGGAGACTTTGCACAGCCAAACTTCCTGGGCAGAGACGCCACAGAAGGTAAAAATCCCCGTGGAAACACCAACTCTGGCTCTGCTTCCCATCAATAAATCCAAAAATGTTTAACCCAAAGTGTGTTTACTCCTCAAACTGCCCAGGCCTCCCTCCTGCCAGGCTTTGGCTCTGACACAAGATGTCCCTCAGCCTTAGGTGGCTCCTGGTTGGCCACAGATGAAGAGGCACCACGGGGGTGGTGAAGATTCCGTGGTGGTGGCGAAACCGGGAGGGGTGGGATGGTGGGATGGGGCTGCTGGGGGTCCCCTCTGGATGCTTTTGGTGATGCTCCATCCAGCCTGCCTGGATGAACCCCTCTGATCATACTAAGCTGGAGCTGCCACCCCTATTTTGGAGAAGACACCACAATGTCTGACCGTTCCCTGTGGAATCCTGCCTGCTTTGCTCGGTGTCCCAAGGTCTTGAACACCTAAAATCCTGGAATGGTTTGGGATGGAAGGGACCTTCAGGATCATCCAGTTCCAACCCCTGCCATGGGGCACCTTCCACCAGACTAGGTTGCTCCAAGCCCTGTCCAAGCTGGCCATGGACTGGTCTGGATTTGCCTCCTGGATCAGAGAGTTTCATTGGAGGCTCTGAAGGAGCAGATGGATCCCCAGGATCCATGGAGCACTCCCACTGATCCTTCAGGTGCAGGGAGTCTTGTCTGGATTGCCGGGAGCAGACAAACACTTGGAATATCATCCCATCCAAAGCAGGAGCCTTGTCTTTGCCCACACGATGAGACGACCCTTGGGAATTACACAAGGTGGGGGAGGATTCTGCTCCTCTGCTCCACTCTGGAGCTTCCAGCTCTGGGATTCCCAGCACAGAAAGGACATGGAACTGTTGGAGAGAGTCCAGAGGAGGCACCAGGATGAGCAGAGGGATGGAGCAACTCTGCTGGGAGGAAAGGCTGGGAGAGTTGGGATTTGTTCAGCTGGAGAAGAGAAGGCTTTGAGGAGAACTAATTGTGGCCTTCCAGGGCCTGAAGGAGCTGACAAGAAAGATGGAGGACTATTTCCAAGGGCCTGGAGAGCCAGAACAAGGGGGAACGGCTTCAAACTGCCAGAGGACAGGGTTAGATGGGATATTGGGAAGGAATTCTTCCCTGTGAGGGTTGGGAGACCCTGGCACAGGTTGCCCAGAGAAGCTGTGGCTGCCCCTGTATCCCTGGAAGTGTCCAGGGCCAGGTTGGACGGGGCTTGGAGCAACCTGGGCTAGTGGAAGGTGCCCCTGCCCATGGCAGGAGGTTGGAATGAGGTGATTTTGAAGGTCCCTTCCAACCCAAACCATTCCATGATCCCACGACTCCACGACACCCCTTGGGTGAACCATCCGGTGGAAGTGTCAGTGCCAGGCCCTGGATTTTGGGGGATGAGATGAGCAGGGAGGATGTGATGGGATGTGCTGAACTCAAGTGATGGGATGAGTGGGGGGGATACCAACACGTGTCTCCGTCTCCCTCCTCTCCTTGGAAGAAGTTTTAATGAGCAGATGGAAGGAGGAGCCTGATGGCTCCGAGAAGGAGAAGACAAAGCAGCATCCAGAGGGATTCGTGGGTGCCCACCTTATGCCCGGAGCTGCCGTGGGCAAACCCCAACACCACCAGGAATTCTGGTGGCTTTCCTCCAATTCCTCTTGGATTTTAATCCTCACACTTTAGATTAAACATTTTTTGATTTATTGGTGGGAAAGGGGCGAGGGGAACAGAGGGTGTTTCACATCCCCACCAGTCTGGTGAGGTCTGGGGTGTTCCCCAGACGTTCCTGCCCAGCGGAGCCTTTCAGCTTCCAAGGATTTGGTGGCTCTTGCCCTGCAGACGCCCAGGGCTGAAGGCACCTGTGGCGTGAGTGGTGGGTCCTTCCTGCACACCTGGACCAGTGGAAGGGATGGTTTGGAGGCAGGATGACCTTGGGAGGGGGGAGAAGAGCAGCTCCTCCAGCCTGTCAAGGGAAAGGCTGATTCCACTGGGGAAGAGCCAAGGGAAAACCGATCGACGGAGCATGGGAGAGAAAACGAGACACCCAGAATAGCTCCGGACCTGGAGCTGTGCCTGTCCATCCACAGGCCCTGCCCTCCTGCTCCCCCAGCCCACTGAGGGGCTCTCCCCATGGGCCAGGACCCTGCAAGAGCACCAGGACCCTGTGACACGGTCCTGGTGGCTCCAGGACACCCCCAGAGCTGGTCCCTGGCAGAGGTAGAGCAGAGGAGGGAGGGTGTTCCCACAGGGATAACTGAGCCCTTTGAAACGGGGTTTGACTTCTCCGGGGGGATTAATCCTGGCAAATTCAGGTGGCAACTGCCCCTTGGGATTCAGATGAGCCCATCACCGTGGCCTCCTGCCCCCCAGAGAACCTGCCAAGTGCTGCCTTTCACTCTGCAGGGTGGGGGCCTTTCAAAATTAAGCTTTAACTTCCCTTTCTGGGGGCACTTTCCCCATTTCTGCCAAATTTCTTGTAGTGTCCTGGGCATTGCAGGGATTTTTGGTGTTCCACGTTCTGGTAGAAGAGCCTGGATGTGGCACTGGGCAACAAGGTGGTGTTGGGGCTGAGGTTGGACTCGATGATCTCAGAGGTCTTTGCCAACCAACTTTTTTTTTTAAGCAAAAAATCTCGTTCTCTCCCTCAGGGAATCCAAACAATCCCCCCGTGGATCAGGGAGCCGAAGGAATCGTGCAGGGGTGGGAGAAACGGGGACTTTGTGGGACAAAGCAGTGCCCAAAACCCACCCGCAGAGGAAAAGCCCTGCCCAGAAAGGAACAGGATGTTTTGATGAACGATCAGAGGAGAAAAAGAAGAGCAAACTCTGCCCCAAAGCGGGAATGCAAAGCACCCCGCGGCTGGCTGGGCTCCTCGGCTTTGTGTATTCCCGGGATTCTCCCGGCTGGGGCCTCCGGGCGATGAGTTTGTCACTTCACAGTTTTGGGAGCACATGTCACGGTCGGAGTTCATTAATCTCCCCCCTGCACCAGCCTGCGATGAGTGATTTTAACTTTGCTGCCTCTCGGGTTACCCGGAGCCAGGAGCAGCTTTGAAAACATCCCTGGGCTGGGGGGGGGGTTGACTTTCCCATTCCAGGATGGAGGTGCAGCCTCTCTGAGGGGCAGGTCCTGCTCCTTCACTCTGGATCCTGCTCTTTCATTATGGATTCTGTTCCTTCACTCTGGATCCTACTCTTTCACTCTGGATCCTGCTCCTTCATTATGGATCCCTCTCCTTCACTATGAATCCCACTCTGGATCCTGCTCCTTCAACATGGATCCTGCTCCTCAACTGTAAAACCTATTCCTCCACTCTGGATCCTGCTCCTTCACTCTGGATCCTGTTCCTCC
>NW_020897791.1:113117-141483 GCF_003984885.1 Neopelma chrysocephalum
CCAGGATGAAACCTTAGCTGGGCTGCTGGGACCTCTGGCCAGCTGGTTTGGAGGACTCGAACATATCCCAGGACTCTGACATATCCCAGGAGAAGGTTCCTCCCGCCGGAGCCTCCCCGTGCCAGGTTGCCCGGGCGCTGTAAGCGGATCCCTGCAGCTCGTGGCTTGTTGTGCCTCCCAGCACAGTCTGTGCCGGCTCAAACGCGCCTCCAGGAATTTGGAGATGCTCCTTCCAGCAGGGAGGCCCCCCTGGGTGAGACGTGGGGCATCTTCTCTCCATGACGTCAACCCCCGGCTGGGCCAAACGGCTCCGTGCCCGAGTCCTAAAAACCATCCAGGCTGGAAGACGCCTCCAAGGCCACCAAATTTCCTACCCTAAAACCGGTTGCCCCACGAAAACCTTCATTTCTTTCCACTTTTCTAGGGATGCCCAGCGTCGTCCTAGTGGCGCGGGAATGGCGGGAATGACGTGGGCGGGGCGGGATAACTCCGCTTTTCCAGCGAATCTCCCGCCACAGGACCGCTGGTAACCCCTGGGGGAAGCCCGTGGGTGGGGGCTGAGCTCAGTGTCTCCCCGGTGGGAGGTGGGGACGCATCGGGTGACAAGCCCTGGGTGCCAGCCAGGGTGTCTTCTAACAGCCCCCAGGGCAGGTGCCCTGAGGGAGGGGAGGGGAGGGAGGCCTGAGAGGGGACAGGGAGGGGGATATTTGAGACTCTATGCCCAGCCCCTGCCACCCCAGGGGTTGAGGGCGGCCCCCGGGGGGACGCCAGGCCGAGATGGACGTGCCAAGCAGGTCAGAAGGGATGGACATCTCTGGTCTCCAGTGCTGGGAAACGACCCAGAGGGTTTTGTCCGGCTCGGATGCACATCCAGGAGGGCTCTGGAGGGTGTCTTGGAGCAGTTTTTCCCCCTCAGGGAAGCCACGTGTTGGATTTAGGAGCACGGGTTTCCCTGTAAACTCTCTCATTGCTGGACCCCACAAATGCTGCCTTGTCTGGGGTCCTGTCCCGCTCTTTAGGACAATCCTGATTCCTTGGAAATCAGGATGGGAAAAAATGACCAGAAATCTTCTTCTTTCACTTTTTCCTTCTCCACGCCATCCCCGACTTGTCTGTGTTCAACAGGGGCCGCCTCAGACGCTGATGTTTCCCTCTGAAGACCTGTTCTTGTCACTCAGAAGGGTTTTATCCTCATCCCATGCTTTCCTCCCTTGCAATTCCACATCTGTGTTCCAGAAGAGGTCCCTCCTCCATGAAACAAATTTAAGGTTCTTGTAGAATCATAGAATAATTTGGGTTGGAAGGGACATTTAAAGGTGGATTGGTTTAAGATTAAAGATCATCTTGTTCCAATAAGTGACACCTTCCACTATCCCAGGTTGCTCCAACCTGGCCTTGGACACTTCCAGGGATGGGGCAGCCACAGCTTCTCTGGAAAACCTCTTCCAGGGCCTCACCACCCTCACAGGGAAGAATTTCTTCCCAACATCCCATCTAAACCTCCTCTGTGTCAGTTTGAAGCCATTCCCCCTCATCCTGTCGCTCCAGATCCTCGTAAATAATTTCTCTCCCTCTTTCTTGTTGGCTCCCTTCAGGTCCTGGAAGGCCACAATTAGGTCACCCCAAAACCTTCTCTTTTCCAAGTTTTAGGGTCACTCAGATCCTCTCACTCAAGGGTTTCATCAGGGCTAAACTGAGCCCCAAATGACTCACTCCTGGCTCCTTTTATGGTCACAGGAGGCGAGTTTCCTCATCGCCCCCAACCTCAAACCCGAATCCATCGCTCCGAGGCAACACTTAATTATAGCTGCGACCAGCAAAGCCTTTGCCCTCTGAAATAATGCCTTTTGCATCTCTGTCCCTTCTCCAACCCTTTGTGTGCCCCCCCCACCCCAAGTAGCATCTCCATCTGGGAAAATCTGAAATCCGGGTCCCCCTAAAGGAAGCGTAATCGCCGGGGTCATTTTCGACTCTGCAGATGCTAAATCGCGCTCTGCTGACTGCTGGAAAACCTCTCCCTCCCTCCCCCCTCTCTGGAGCCAGGCAGAAGTTTTTGCAAACGGCAGCAAATCCCCTGATAACCCTCCTGTGCTGGAAGCGAAGCCCTCCCCAACCAATAAGTTCAGCTCCGGTGATATCCCTCTGTTTTTTCCCTCTTTTCTCGGCAGCTCCAGGCGAGCGCCAGACTTCTGAGCCAGGCTCTTTCTTCGGGTCCTAATTCAGGGCAGCCTGCAAAAGGATTAGTTTCTGTTTGAAGGGGTGGGGCTTTTTTTCATGCTCCAGGATGGTATCCAGGCAAGAGAAGGCGGCTGAGGGAGAGAAGAGTCTCCCAGAGTCTCCCTTCCCGTTCCCTTTTCCTGGCAAACTGGCGTCGCCCTGTGATGGTGGGACCCAAGGCCTCTTCCCTCTCCTTGTCCTTCTCTGAGGGTTGTCTTGGAGCAGAGGAGACACTTGGGGGCTCGACACCTCACCCACAGGTACGGCTGAGCCTTCCAGGTCCTTTCATCCCCTCTCATCCTTCATCTTCCCTGGGATGAGAAATATCCAACCCTACTGTTGCTTTTCTACTTCCAGCCCCCCAAAAACTGCTCTCTGACCCTGGAGTCGAGGGCCTGGAACAGCTCATTTTGGAATTACCACCTTAAATCCCTTGGGAATGGCTCCTTGGGAACAGCCCCATCCACGTTGCCCTCCAGCAGTGGTGTGGGAGATTAATTCAGTCCCAGCTCCCTGTGAATCCTCCACATTTTGCAAGCCAAGCTGCTCACTTTTCCCAGCAGTTCTTCCCAAAGAACAGAGAGAAATCCATGGTTTTGGGCACAACAATCTCCATCAACAGGTTTACATCCAGGAGCGAGTCCATAAGTTGGTCCACGCCTTGTTGGCCTGGTTGGTGGCTTCTGGTGCAGGTTCCTGGCTCGAAGCCTTTCATCAGGACCTTGCAGTAATTTAGGATATAGGATTGCAATTCCAAGGGCAGCTTTCCAGCCTGTTGGCCACGAGGAAGCCCAATTCCATATCCTTCCAAAGGTACCTCCACCTGGGCTCTGTGCGTGGGAAAGGGATGCAGAAGGGTTTGATGGACGCCAGGATCCTCATCCTGGGGCTGAACTTGGAGGAGCAGGAGGGAGACATCACCACCTACAACATTCCAGTGGGCTCCACAGGGGAATCCTGGTCTGTGCTTCCTTGCTGTTTTCTCCCGGCTCCCTCTGCTCCTCCCACCCAATGGATTCAAACATTCCTGATCCCAAGGCGTCCTCCCAAGAAGGGACACTTGGGATGGGCTGTCCAGCTGCTTTTCTGGCCTTGCCACTTATAGATTTAGGGTTGGACTCAATGACCTTCGAGGTCTTTTCCGTCCTAAACAATTCCGTGATTTCCAGGGTGATTCCTGTTCCACCTCCCTGGTTCTGCCCAGGTCTGTAGTGATTTAGTGGGAAGGAATTGTTACAATCCAGAGTCTTTTCCAGCCTCATCCTCAATCCTTCCACATTCACATCCTGAATTAATAAGCTAGAAACAGGGAATATCCTGAGTTGGAAGGACCCCCAAGGATCCTCGAGTCCAACTCCTGGCCCTGCACATCCTTATCCACCTCCATTATCCAGCTCCCTGGCTGCTGGAAGTTCACCTAAACCGCCTAAAACCCGCTGCCTTTGCCCACAACTGCCTTGAAACCCTCAGCCCAAATCCCTTTGATCCTTCCACAACCACATGGCTCCGTCAGCGGAGCGTTTTCCCACCTCCATCCCGTCCCAAGGGAAGAGCCCCATGGATTTTACCTGCTCACCTCCGAACAAATCTCCCAGCACACCGTTTCCTCCCCCCTGGAATCCCCTCTGAAGCTTTTCCCAGCTCTTCCTGCTCTCCAGCTCAGCCAGTGGAGCGAGGGCAGCCTTGGGGTCGAGTGTAATCGTTTTTCCGGAGCTGGGGATCAATATGTGTTGGGAGAGAAATGCCGTGGGCCAGAGCCCCCCTCGGAGCCTGGGAAGCTCCTGGGAAGCCAAAGCAACACGACACCAAAGAGCACTTTAACTATGTTGGTGCTGAAGGTTTGGAAGAGCTTCGGGAGCGGTGCAGGAGTTGTGCCCAGCCTTTTTGGGAATAGGGAAAACATCCCAACCCCTGCCTAACCCTTCCTCCTTCCCATCTTTCCCTCGGAGGAAGGGACATCCCTGTTTTGCGCAGCGCAAACACCCGGGAATCAGTGGCTTCATCCCAACTGGGGGTGAATCGAGGAAATCAATCAAGGGAAAAATCATATGGATAAGTGGATTTAACACCGTTCTGCTCCAAAACTTCTGTGGCAGTTTTGTTTTTTTTGTTTGTTTGGTTTTGTTTTGGTTTTTTTTTTGTTTGTTTGGTGTTTTGGTTTTTTTTATGGAATACAGTCTTTATTGACTGTTTTGGCAACAAAGAGCCACAGTCCCCCCCTCTCAGCTGGAATTTCCAGGGACAGACACCTCCATCCAAGAGCACTTTGGGACAAGGGGTTGGATGAGCGGCAACGGAAAAACTCTGGGAATATTCTAAGCTGGCTAAAAATCCTCCTGGGATTGGAACCAAAGTCAAGTTGGGTAATTGATGCTCCAAAGAGGAAGAAGAGGGGACGTGGTGGAGGTGGCTGGGTGGGCACAGATGCTCTTTGATTCTCACACGATGCCTTTTGTGGTCGGTCTGTGGTTTATTCTGGATGTGTGGCCTTTCCCTAAGCATTCCCAGAGCCTTTTGCCTCCCTCTCCCTTTCCCATCTCCGTCCCCTCTGGAGGTCTTGGGATGGAGTCGTGCTCAGGAGCTCAGTGAGGGGGATTTCAAAGCGCTCAGAGGGATCTGCTCCACACGGAGAGTGAGAGCTCCAATCACCTCCCCCACCACATTCCTGGCTGTGCTTCCAGCAAATACTAAGGAAGAACTCAGCCTTAGCCCTCCACAGCCTGGTCCAGCTTAACTTGGGAAATAAAAACTGATGCTTGGTCTGGTGAGATGCAGCATCTCAGACTTAGTGTAGGAGTGCAAGTCCTGCCTGTCACCCATCCCTGGGTATCTTCCTCTATCCAATACTCTTTTCCTGGTTTTCCATGGTGGTGGTTTTGTGTTGCTGCAGTGGGAATGGAGGGACAGGAGGACCTGAGATCCTCCCCTCTTTTAAGAGGGATTTTAGAGACATTTTAGGGCTTAAGAGACATTTTAGCCTCTTTTTCGGACCGTGGGTTAGAATCAGGGTTTTCACGAGGGGCATTTTATGGCAGCATCCTTTTGAGAGAGAAATTGTTCTCCATTCCAGGAGACATCAGTCCCTGAGCTTTGTCTGCACCAATCCTGTTGTTTCCACAGTGAAAATCAGCATCAGGAATGGATGGAATCCTGGAATCATGGAACAGTTTGGTTGGAAGGGATCTTTGAAGGCTGTTTATTCCAACCCCCCCTGCAATGAGCAGAGAGATCTTCAACCAGAACAGGTTGCTCAGAGCCCCATCCAACCCCACACTGGATGTTTCCAGGGATGGGGCATCCACCACCTCTCTGGCAAACCTGTGCCAGTGTTTCACCCCCCCTTCCAAAGCTTTGGGAAAGCTTTAGGCAGCCTGGATGTTTTAGGTCTGACTGAAGTGCACTGACAGGAGTCGGGGTGTGTGGGGAGCCCATCGATCCCGTCTCCATCCATTTCTGCTTCATTTATCCATATTCCCCCGTCCATACATTAAACCATCCTCTCAAATCCATCCTCTCAGTGCTGCACAGGAAGGTCTGACAGGCAGGGAGGGGAAAAGTGCCAGGTCATCACTTCTGTTATTGTTTCCAATGAATTTTATGGGTGTATATTTAGACGCGAGGATTTGACCCGCTGCTTTTTTACTGCACAAAGGACCTTTAAATCCACAGGAAACATCACCAGGATCTTATCAAGCAGCAAAAATAACAAGGGACAGAGCAGCTCTTCAAGCCCAGAATCCCACTCGCTCTGTGGGACCAGGCAGCGGCTTTGGAGGCATTTCCATGCAGGTTCCTCGTGGCAGAGGCTAAAATTCATCAGCATTCCTGGGAATGTGTCTCCTTGTCCTCTTTGACCCCATGAGACCCTTGGAGGACACCTGAACCACGTACCTGCTGTGACCAAGGGTGACAAGGCTGCATCTCCCAGGCTGTTGCAGCAGAGTTGTGGTGCTGCTCTGGTGTCAGCCCTGGATTCAATCCCAGCAGATATTTTCCCAGTGAAATTCTCCCTCCCCACTTCCCCCTGTCCTGGGGTCGGGCAGGTAGAGCTGTGTCTGTTCCTCCGCTTGTCTCCGCAAGGTCCCATCCCACCTCTGAGTCTGAATCCTTCTCCTGAGCGCAGGGGAAGGTTTTCCCTCCTCATCCCTCATTTTCTCCCGGCTCTCCTGCCCTTCTCCTGAGCTTGGCTTTGCCCAAGAGCACAGGCATCAATTCAGCCTTGCAGGGGGGCTGTTCTTCCTTCCTTTCCCTAAATTTCCTCTCCGTGCCTCAGCTTCCCTGCTGTGGGTGCTGGAATTGTTGCCTGTAGGAATTTGGTCCTTCCATGACCAAACAAGACCTTCCCTCTCCCTCCTCCTCCTTGTTGGTGCTCAGCTGTTGGACACCCCATGTCCTGGCCCCAAACCTGATGGGTTTGGGTTACCATGAGGAGCCCCAGGCCGTGCCCACACTGCAAGGTACAAAACAGGTTCTGAAGTGGGAGATGTTGTCCCAGGGCATCCTGTCCCCACAGATGTCCTCTCACCTGGGGAGTTAGTGTTATTTGATGTCCCCAAGCCAGAGTGGCATCAAACAGCTCCCAACATCCAGCTGTGCTCCCTCACCATCCCCAGATGGGGCATCTACCAAGCTCTGGTGAGACGTGGAGCTCCAGAGAGGGAGGCTACAAAGATGCTGAAGGGACTGGAGCATCTCTGGGACAAGGAGAGGACATTTCTGGGACAAGCTGAGGGAGCTGGGGCTGTTCAGCCTCAAGAGAAGATGCTGAGAGGGGACCTCATCCCTCTCTGTCAGTGCCTGCAGGGAGAGGGCAGAGGCTGGACCAGGCTCTGCTCGGGGGGGGGCAGCAATGGGACAAGAGGAATGGGCAGGAACTGATGCCCAGGAAAGTCCACCTGGACATGAGGAAGAACTTCTTTAATGGGAGGTTGAGCACACACTGGAACAGGTTGCCCAGAGAGGATGTGGAGTCTTCCTCACTGGGGATATTCCAGGCCCATCTGGACACCATCCTGTGCCCTGTGCTCTGGGATGGCCCTGCTGGAGTTGGGAGGTGGCACCAGATGACCCGCTGTGGTCCCTCCCAGCCTGACCCACTCTGTGATCCCATGATCCCGTGATCCCATCCACTCTTCCCATGGATACAACCCTGGCTCCACACCCACCCTGGGGGGCACTGCACCCTCCAACCTCAGCTAAAACCATGCCAGGAACCTTTGGAGTAGCACAACTGCATGGAAAACGTTCCCAAAAAGTCTTTAAACCGCCGGGGCGCTGCTCTGTAGGACGTGTTTGGGACCCACGAGGCTCCCAGCCCCCAAATCACCAAGTGTTGCAGAGGGGGAAGGTGCCCGAGGGTGGGATGTTGCTCCAACATCATCACGAGCCCGCAGCGACCACACCACGTGTGGCTTCGGGGCTGGTGGAGGAGATCCTGACCAAGCTGGGCCAGGGGTATCCAACCCCACAGACCACCTGGAAGCAGCAGGAAGCTGGGCACGGCCTCTCCCCTCCTCCCCCTCGGAGCCTGCAGTTAAATATTGCCGAGCCAGGGCCGGTTTGAAGGGATGAGTGACTTTACGAGCAATCACCGAGGAACGCGGGGATGCCACTCTGCGCTCCAATATCCTGTCTGTGAGAGCATCTCCCCCCCCCGCCCCCGAGCTGCCTGGGAGGAAGGAGTCAGCCCCTGTAATGGACACTTATCCAATAATATGCCAATGGGGGGCAGTTTCTTGCTAACCTCCAGTGGTTAGTGCTTGGCGTGTGTCCTGAAACACAATCCTGACAGCCCTCATAAATATTTATCCCAGCTGCCGGAGCCGTGGAGATGTTTGACCACCCGCCCTCCCCCTCGCTCCGAGCCTTTGGGGGAGTTCGCAAAGCGCTGGTTTCGCAGAGACCCCAAAGGGCAGCTCCTGACTCAGCTCCGATCTTCCGCTGCCGGGGAATTCTCCGGGCGGTGGGAAAACCCCCGGGAATGTGGCGGGATGTGGTCACTCGGCCGCATTTGAATGCTAAGCGGGGTCGTAAAATCCCTGTCCCTCATTGTCAGCGCGGGGTTTGACACCGTGCCCACCCAAAACCCCCCTGGCTGGAGGGCACGGCCGGGGGGCTCGCAGAGGGCAGGGAGGGATCTCTCCGGCAGGAGCTGCGGGTGATGCCACCACGCTGGACAAGTGTCACCCTCCAGGGGTCACCTCCCTCTGCTGACACACTGCGGGAATATCGCTTGGATTTCTGTTGGTGGACAGACCCGTGTGTCCCCAGGGATCAGGAAGGGATTGACCCCCAGGACTGCGAGGTCAGGGAGCAGGGACGGGGTTGGGGCTCCAAAGACCCCATTTTTTCCCATGTTAGAGGTTTGGGGTTTTTTTGCGGGGGGTGGGAACACGGGAATCTCTTCGCCGTCCCTCAGGCTGAGGGACCCGAGGCAATCCTGCCACTCTCCTCTGCTGACACTCTGTGGGAATATCGCTTGGATTTCTGCTGGTGGACAGCCTCTCCTCCCCATGTTTTCCTCCCTGGAGTGCTCTGAGCTTCCCCTCACAAGGGACATACAACGGGGAGTCGCAGCTCATCCCAAGGGATCGACTCCCTTGCCCATTTCCCAGATCTGGACACTCTTCCCTTCTTTTGGGCACAAACAGGCTCATCTGGGCCGTGGGAGTGCAAGAGTTAAGCCCCTTGTCCTCTCGGAGCAGCGAATTCCCTCTCAGCCCTCTCAGTCCAGGTCTTCCACCCCCTCCCTCGGGAGTAACATCCAAGGAAAAACTCCCTCCCTCCCTCCCCCCCGGGAGAAGCCAAGCCTGAAGCCCCTCTCGCTTCCCACCAGCGGGAACAACGTTCCTCTGCACCGAGGCAATTAACTGCGCCTAATTAAAAGCCGGGCGCGTGCCATCCCTCAATGACACGGGGGTGGAGGCGGTGCGGGGAGGGGGGGAGGGCAGGGAAGGCTCTTTCCAGCCCTCCTCCACCTCCCACCCTCCCCTCCCGACTCCCCTGTGGGACTTTGCCGTGGAGCTGCTCCCCGGGAAACTCGGGAAGGTGGGGGCGAGGGAGGGGGGGAGCGAGAGGAGGGACGGAAAACAGATGGATGCTCGTGGTTTTGCGGTGTTGGTGCGTCCTGCACATCAGCTGGGTGATGGTGGTGGTGGTGGGGTCTTTGTCCGATCCTCTCCTCCCGCCCCTCCCCTGCAATCCTTTAACAGCCACTCGGCTCCACGAGCTCTTGATTGGTTTTAAGTGTAATTAAATCGTCAGCGCGATGAGCGGCAGCGTTCGGGGAGGTTTCATTGCCCGTCGGAGAGCGGGAGGGAGGGAGGGAGGAAGGGAGAGGGGTGTTAATAATGCCCTTTTTATTGCTGCGCGGCTGGAAGAGGTTCGGGGGGATTTAGGGGGAGGGAGATGGTTGGGGAGCAGCCTCGGACCAGGCAGGGGGAGTTGGGATTGGGGAGGGCGAGTCGGGGTTTTTTAGCTTCAATCCCAAAAGTCCTGGCAGAGATGGGGGGTGTCCCTGCATGGGTATCCCATGGCTCTATCCCGCTGTGGCTTGGGATCAGCCCCCAAGGGATGCAACAAGTGACAGGATGAGAGGACACGACCTCGAGCTGTGCCAGGGGAGGTTCAGGTGGGACATCAAGGAGGAATTTCTTCATGGAAAGGGTTGTCAAGCATTGGAATGGGCTGCCCAGGGAGGTTTGGAGTTCCCATCCCTGGAGGTGTCCAAGGAATAACTGGACATGGCACTCAGTGCTCTGGGCTGAGGGACAAGGTGGGGATGGGGCACAAGTTGGACTCAATCTTGGAGGTCTTTTCCAACCAAAATTCTGTGATTCTGTTTAAGGAACATCCCGCCCAGTCCTTCCCTGTGGCCCATCTTCCTGTCTCTGGATATTTTCCAGGTGCTCCAGGGCTGGTTGGAGCTGAAATGTTCCAGACCTGGTGTGGGACAAGGACATTTCTCATCCTGGGTTTTGCTCTGCCCTGGGCTTTGCATCTCTGATCCACAGGGAGCAGGAGCCGCTCGTGTGGGTTCCTGAACATCTCCCACCACACCCAAGGGCATGTGGGGAACGGGGAGAAGCAGAAAGCCAAGCCCAGGGTCAGGATTTCTCATTTCAGCCCCAGCGTTTGCTCTGAGAAAGGAGGGAATTCTTGCCCAAACTTAGGACAAGGACTTCTTGTCTCTTCCTCAGTGTCTCCCATCACTCTGCTTTAGGTCCTCTGGGGAAACACTATTTTTCTGAACACCAAACTGGATGATATTTCCAAAACCGGTACTTTCAGCTGATGCTGATTTTTTTCTCTCCTTATTTTATCTTTTTTTTTTTTTTTTTAATTCCACCAGAAATCACTTCTGCCCTTCCCTCTACATTTGGGCAAAATACGTCCCTTGGGGAGAGGAGGTTCTTTCATGGAGGGGTTCTTCCCACCTAAAACCTCTTAGTTGATCCTCTCCACAGTGCTACCGGTTCCAGAAATTCAGGGAAACTTTGCACTTTGTGTTGCTCATTTCTTTGTTTCTTTCGTGTTTTTTTCCCCCCAATTTCTCGCTGAACCACCAGGCTTTGTTGTGCTCATGGAGTGTTTTTTTTGGGGGGGTGATCTGTACAACTTATACCTCTTTTTAACATTGTGTTGGGCTTCAGGACTGACAGCTCCATGCATGGCCTGGTCCAGGGAAGCTCTGGAAAACTCCTACACTATGAGGAAAGACCCCTCCCCTCTGTGTAATCCAAGGAAACCTGGGGGGGCCACATCCAAACTCTTTGCTGGAGAAACAAGAAGGACAATTTAGACTTCGGTGATACCCAACAGAACTTGAGTGGGTTGAAGGTCTCTTTGAGGTCCATAAATGGTGGAGGCTTCGCTGTCCCTGCCTTGTTTGCAGGTGCTGTTTGTTGCAAAGAAGGATCCAGTGGTGGGATGGGACTTTCCCATCTCTTAACTGATTTTACCCAAGCCTGACTGAGTTTTACTAAGCTGTGCTTAAGACTGGGTCCAGTGAGACCTGAGGAACGTGCTGTTGGCCCACACTGGTGTGCTCAGGCCTGGCTGGATGTGTGTGGAGAGGACAAGGCACTGGTCACACAGACAAATATTTCTTAAGGTCTACAAGGTTTGGAAATGGCACCAGTTAAAATTTGGGCCTTGAGGAGCAGAACATAAACATTGAGTTCTCCTTGGTGCTCAGACTCTGCACTTCTGCTTGAGTTTTTCAGTCTGGTTGTGTGTGACCTGTGGTTAAGACAGGACCTCCTCGTTTTTGTCACCTGTCACCTCAGGCCACGCTGCCTCTGTTCTCACAGTGCTTTGAGAGCCACAGGTGGAAACACGGGATGGGGCTGTGGATGAGGATTTCCTCAGGAAAAAAGGGATGGGGCTGTGGATGAGGATTTCCTCGGGAAAAAAGGGATGGGAGTATGGATGAGGGTTTTCTTGGGGAAAAAAGGGATGGGGCTGTGGATGAGGATTTCCTCGGGGAAAAAAGGGATAGGGCTGTGGATGAGGATTTCCTCGGGGAAAAAAGGGATGGGGCTGTGGATGAGGATTTCCTTGGGAAAAAAGGCTTGGCTGAAAGGTTTGGGGAGCGCAGAAGGCCTGGCTTCCAGGAAGGAGGTATCTCAAGCAGCATTCCTTGTGCTGGGAGCTGGTTTAGGGACTGTTTCCAGAGGAAGGAAAACATCTCACAGTTTGTTGCACTGAGAGGCAGATGTTGCCTGGAAGGGGAGCTGTGATGCCCCTGCACAATTAGGGCTGATTTTCAGGGTGATGAGACCCCAACAGAGCATCTTCTGTCACTTTTGGCTTGTCCTCCTTCTAAATTGGAGGCCTGGCTGGGCCACTGTGTGTCCCTGTGGCACCTTTCGTGGGGCTTTGCTGTTTGCTCCAGTCCAATCCCCTCCTCACTGCTGTTTCCTCAGCCTGGGAGAAGATCCTCAGATCGGTCCAGGAGCAGCCAGTGGACACCCCTTGAGGTGTCTTTACCCTGGATCACACACACGGAACGAACCGGGTTGGAAAAGACCCCTGAGATCGTCGAGTCCAACCCGTGCCCCAACCCCCCCTTGGCACCCAACCCATGGCACCGAGTGCCACGTCCAGGCTCTGCTTCAGCACCCCCACAGATGGGGACTCCACCCCCTCCCTGGGCAGCCCATTCCAAGGTCTGGAATGAACTTCTTCCCGATGCCCAACCTAACCCTCCCCTGGCACAGCTCAGGGCTGTGCCCTCTTGTCCTACTGCTGGTTCCTGGGGGCAGAGCCCGACCCCCACATGACTACAATGATGCTCTTGCTTTTCTGTTCCCGTGGCCACCACGGGACCACCGACATCCCAACGGAGCTGCAGCCCAGGAACCACCTCTACCACATCCCGGAGAGCCGGGAGAAGCCATGCCACGTGCCCAGTGGGGTCCCCACGAGTGGTCAGACCGGGCAGGGCCCACTGGAGCGGCCGAGGGGGCGGGGAGGGGGTGGGGAGCGGATTAAAATTCTCGTTTCTTCACGCTGGGTGAGAATGATACAGTGGATTAGGCCGGGAGCTGCTCCTGGCTGCGGTGCTCTGCTGAATTAGCAACATGTTTGAATGAGATAAAAGGGGCAGCTTACCCCAGCGCCCTCGTTCCACTAATCCCACTACAGCTGTGAAATGAATAGCAGCAGATCCTCTTTACTCCCTTCACCGACTATTTTCTACCCTTGAGACCGAGGCAGCTTTGCCAAACCTGGCCCCGCGGGCGCATCTCTGCTCCGGCCGGATGCTCGCTCCTCTGGGAAGGGCCCTATCCCGGGACTTCTCAGGGCAGGGGGGGGCTCTTGGGAGAGCGGGAAGAACCAGGGAGTGGGGCTGGTTGTCCTGGGAAGAGCTTGTCCACCTCGCTTGTCGCCTTACAAGATTCCCGGTGGCCGTGGTGTCCGGCCACAGACGTGTTGGAGGAGGGAAAACATGGCCCCGCTCTAACAGGTCACCTCAGCAGCGTGTAAAGGGTGGCTTTTCCTCCTGTTTTCCATGGGGAATGTGCCAGGCAGCTGAAGTGAGGATGCTCCTTGGTCCTGCAGCGGGGGCTGACTCTGGGTGGCTTTGCTGGTGACATTTTGCCTCGTGGTGGCACCTCTTGCTTGTTTGTGGTCATCCCATGGGACTGATCACAGCTCTGAGGATGTGGATAATGTCTCCTGATGTCCCACCAGCTCATTGTGAGCAGACCATGGGATACTCATCCTCAGGGAGTGTCCTAATGCAATTCCAACTCCTTCAAGTGGGTCTCAATGTGGTTCCGACCCCTCTTTCCCACAAGGAAGCGAATGTTACAGCGCAAACCTTGGGATAATTTAGGACCACAAACCCCATCTCTGCTCATGCAAAGAAAGGTTCCTGGGAGAAGATGAGAGAAGGAGACTGTAAATAAACAAGACAAAATCTTAGAGATGTTTGAAGATGATCTCAGATGCCTTTTCCAACCTTAATGATTCTGTGATAGTGCCGGGAGGAAAGGGTTGGGTCTTGGGGTCTGCTGACCTGCTCCTGGCACTGAAATGGGCTTCTCACCTTGTTATGACAGCCCAGGAGTCACAACAGCTGGATGTCCCTCCACTGGAGCTGAAGAGTTCCTAAGTGTCCCTTTCCCAGTCACTTAAAGGCTGGGATTCATCCCTTCAGTTTTGGGAGTCGTCCCACGGGTGTCTCCATCTGAGTGGGATGTTCATGCTCCTGTGACGCCCAGAAGTTCAGATCTGTGCCGTCTACAAAGCTGGGAGAGTAAACTGTCCACTCAGATGGAGTTTTCTGCTTTGGGAAGAGTAGAAAAAATTCCCTCAACTCCATGAATTTTATCAGCTCAATGGGAAAAGGGGGGGCTGAAACAGAGGCGTCTCCACTGGAGACACGAGGTTTAGCCAGAGGAATCCCATCAAAACCCCTTTTATCCAGATCTCCGTGACATGGGTATGAAAACACCTGCTGTAGGATTGCATCCATTGATTGCACAAAGATTTGGAAGCTGGAAAAGGTTTGGTGGTGTTTTCCTTAAAAATCTGTGTGTGTTCAGGTTCAGGAACAGTTCGGCTGGAAATTGCTCTTCCAGAGGAAGGTTCCAGAGAGCCCACAAGGATCCGAGGTGGTGTAAATGCATCTCCTGGAGCTCCATCCTTGCTCCTGCCACATCAGAGATTTCCCCTTTCTTGGATTATTCCTCTCCTGCAAGAACTCCCAAATCCAAACAGTTTGATAATCAGGCTGTGCCTCGCAGAGAGAATTTATTCAGGTGGTCTGAGCATCCAGGACATCTCCTGGGGACCTGCAGATCTTATCCAATTGTTTCCTTTTTCTCATTCTGTGGGACACTTGGTGTCACCCTGGGCATTCATTGTTCCAGTCACCAACCCCCAATTGTCCCCTCAGACTCCATAAGAGCAATTCCCACCTGTGAAGGTGGAGTTTGACCTTCCTGGAGAAATTCAATGCTCAAAGCCCAACATTGCACGAAACCATCACCTTTTCTGACCCTGAGCTGCAACCACTTGATGTTTTTTCTGCTATTTGTGGCCAAATTTCAGCCCAATGGGCACAAAACACGTTTCCACGAGGAGCAGCTCTGGTCCCACCTTCTCCAGGTGTGGTTGCTCCCAGATGCAGCCGTTTAAAAGCCTCCAGGGGAGGCTGAGGAGGGTGATCCAGCCCTGACCTGGGTTTGCATTTTAGGTTGGATTCACAGAATCATTAAGGTTGGAAAAGCTCTCCGAGATCGTTAAGTCCAACCTTTGATTGAACACCAAACTTCAGCTCCCCTTAAAATTTTCTGGGATTGAGTTTCAAGCTCCACATGCAGAAGGTGACACCAGATCCCTTGGGGCGTCCTGAGCAGGGATGACACCTCACCCAAGAGTCCCAGCTCCTCATCCTCTGCTCGGATAATCAGGTGAAGGCAGCAGGTCCAAATTTGCATCCCTGTTTGTGTGTGATCCCCCTCCAGCATCCCGCAGCCTCAGGTGTGGCTGCTCCCAGATGCAGCTGTTGAAAAGCCTCCTGACAGCCAGGGGAGGCCGAGGAGGATGATCCAGCCCTGACCTGGGTTTGCATTTTGGGTTGGATTCACAGAACCATTGAGGTTGGAAAAGCTCTCCGAGATTGTCAAGTCCAACCTTTGATTGAACACCAAACTTCAGCTCCCCTTAAAATTTTCTGGGATTGAGTTTCAAGCTCCACGTGCAGAGGGTGACACCGGATCCCTTGGGGTGTCCTGAGCAGGGATGACACCTCGCCAAAGAGTCCCAGCTCCTCACCCTCTGCTTGGATAATCATGTAAAGGTGAAGATCCAAATTTGCATCCCTGTTTGTGTGTGATCCCCCCCAGCCCCAGGAGAGGTGGAATCCTTCACATTATCCATTTCAAAGACGTCTCTATTAACAGGACAATGGAAGAATAAGCACTTTCCTTTATTCATTTACCCTCTGTCTGATAATATCATATTGATGATAATTTTCCTTTAATGGCCCATTTGCAGTAATTATGATGCAGCGGGTGAGTAATTGGAGCTGACGCCCTACGGAACTCGGCAAACTTAATTCACTTCATTGTCTGAGAGGGAGGGAGGGAGAGGAGGGAGAGGAGGGAGGCAGGGAGAGGACAATCCCACAGGCTTTTGGGGCACAAATTCGGCATCACCTCCCAAATCATTGCTTCTTGGTGCCTCTTGTTCTCTGAGGCAATTTGTGCCTTTCCCTCTTTCTTCCCCTTCCTGCCATTTCCCAAATTTGCCTGTTGTGTGGTGTTGTCTCCTTTGCAAACTCGTGTTCCCACTTTTCAAGCTCCAGCAGGATTCCCACGTCGCTGGGTGCTTTTCCCCATCACCTACCAGCAGGATCTCCATGGAATATATATCATGGAATCATTAAATCATTTAGGTTGGAAAAACCCTCTAAAATTATTGAGCCCAACCGTTGACCCAGCGCTGCTGAGGCCACCACTGAACCATGTCCCCAAGTGCCACATCCACGTGGTTTTTAAATCCCTCCAGGGATGGGGACTCCACCACTGCCCCGGGCAGCTGTGCCAGGGCTGGACAGCCCTTTCCATGAAGGAATTTTTCCTGATATCCAATCTAAACCTGCCCTGGCACAACTTGAGGCCGTTTCCTCTTGTCCTGTCATTGTTCCCTGGGAGCAGAGCCCGATCCCAGCCGGCTCCACTCTCCTGTCAGGGAATTGTAGGGAGTGTGAAAATCCCCCCCGATCCTCCTTTTCTCCAGGATGAGTCCTCCCAGCTCCCTCATGGCATGATCTGATTTATCTCCTGGTACATCCAGGAATATATCCTTGCTTGGGAGAAGGGGACTGGGAAACAGTCCATCCTGGATTTTAGGCTGTTGGTCCAAAAATTTAACCCATCAGCCACTCGCTCAGTCCCAAAAACACAGTGGGAAGGGGAGAGAATTAGGGAAAAAATGGGAAAATTGGTGCATTGAGATAAAGACAGAATAGAAAAAGAAGGGAAAATAATAATAATCATGGAATCCAGGAATGCTTTGGGTTGGAAGGGACCCTAAAGTTCATCTAGTTCCAACCCCCCTGCCCTGGGCAGGGACACCTTCACCAACTGAAGCTGGAGATGGGATGAATTCAGAGGAGGATTCTCTTGGTAGTGACACAACCAACCTGGTCAAATCCATTTGGGATCATCCGGTGGGAGTTTGGGATCACCCAGTGGGAGTTAGGGATCACCCAGTGGGAGTTGGGGATCACCCAGTGGGAGCTGGGGCTGCAGAGAGAGCAGCAAAGATCCAGAAGGGTTATTTGGACAGGCAGAAAAATCTGTGTATGTTCTTAGAGCCGAGCAGATATAAAAACCATCAGGTTCATCACTAGTCTGGAAATTGGATCAGGATGGAAATGAACATTTCTTTATTTACTCCAGCAGATTGATTCCTTGGGAAAAAAAAATTACTTAAGCCAATTGAGCAATTGGCTCACAACAATTGGTTGTGAGGGAGCTGCAATATTTTGTTTCAGTCAGAAACGCTGCAAATTTTGTCTTTTTTTTTTAATTCAAGACGAATTCCACTCCTTGTTCCCAGCTGCGAAATGAGAACGGCTCTTTTAATGCGTTTCATTCCATTTTTTTTTTAATGTCTTGGAATAAACACCCAAAAACTCGATGAGATCGAAAGGCAGCTCAGAAATGGTTTGATATTGTTAAAACCCTATTTTTATTTATTTACTTTTTTAGCTATAAGGGATTTTTTCCCAGTGGAAAAGCTCTGCTCTCTGGGAGTTCAGCGGGTGATAAATTCTGGAGATACGTGTTGGCCAACTGGTGCCTTTGCACCAGGAGAGATCCGGGGTGAGGATCAACCTTCTTCTGATTTGTGCCTCCTCCTCGCTGAGGAATTGCCTCCAAGTTCAGCATTTTCTCTAAGGCTTCATTTCTATAAAAAAGAGAAATTAAGCTCTTTGATTTTCTTGTTTGTGGTCCCAACCATCTCCTCATCCATCTCCTGCTGTTTCCCGGAGCTCGAGCAGCTCTTTGGTCCATCTTTCCTCATTCAACGGGAAATAGTTTGTGGGAAAATGGGATGTGGTTGCTCCTGGACCCTCGGGGTTGAGTTTTTGCCTCTGTGCCTTGGGATGTGAGAAAAAAATTCCTCTTTCAAATTTAGAAAGATGACACAAACTCAGGGAACAAAGAAACTATATGGACAAGGAAGAATTTATTCAGCGTGCCGGGTCTTTCTCTCACCAAATTTCCGGGGAAAAAGACCCCTTGGGTTTAAATTTCATGCCTTTTATAGTTTTACAAAATCCCACCCTTCTTCAGATAAGCTTAATATATCCATTTTTGCCTAAAAAGGTTTCTTTTTCTCTGAAAAGGGGCTTTCCCTTCCTTCCAATTGGCTATGAAGCGTCCTCTGTCAAAAATGATGGATTTCTTTTGTTCTTAGCCCAGAGAGAAAAAGAAACCCCTGTGTTCAGAATTTGCCAAATGGCCCAGAAAGATTTTAATTTTTAGGAACTTTATAGTTCCCTTATCCCGACCGAAAAAGATCCTGGTAGCCAGTCCAGTCTGGAACTTGGGTACCTTACAAGGATGTCCTGGGGTTTGGAGTGAGGTCTCTCCATGGTTCAGATATTTCCTGGAGGGACTGAGCACGGATTAACCCTGACAAGTGTCTTCTCCCCCTGGGATGAGCCTGGATGGCTTGAGGTGTCCTGACCCGACTCTTCATCTGTGGAGGTGCCCAAGGCCAGGTTGGATGGGGCTTGGAGCAACCTGGAATGGTGGAAGGTGTCCCTGCCTGTGGAAGGGGGGTTGGAATGAGATGATCTCCAAGATCTGTGCAGGGCCAGGGGTTGGACTCGGTGATCCTTGGGGGTCTCTTCCAAATCAAGCCATTCCATGACTCCAAGACCACATCCAGGGAAGAGCCTGGAGTTTCTCACTCACCTGGAGGTGATGCAACAGCAGGGTGTGGATCTACCTCTGGATGGAATCCTACCTGGATGCTGGGCTAAATGCCTTCCTGTGAGGGATGTTGGCGTAGGAATCACAGCCTGGGAGCTCCAGGCTGTCCCAAATCCTTGGGATCAGCACTGGTTGGAGACCGTGAGCCAAACAAAAGCAAAGGCAGCACAGCCTCTGCCTCACAAATTTGGGAGCCGAGATAAGAACGGGTCAGGAAAGGAATGGAAAAATAATAATAATCATCATAATAATCACGGAATGGTTTGGGTTGGAAGGGACCTTAAAGATCCTCCAGTTCCAACCCCCTGCCATGGGCAGGGACACCTTCCACTATCCCAGGTCACTCCAAGCCCCGTCCAACCTGGCCTGGGACACTTCCAGGGATGGGGAATCCACAGTAATCCGACATCTGGTGGGAGAAGCAGCATGGGATGTTTGCTTCCCCATCCTGTGCTCAAACCTGGCCAGTCCTTCCCAAATCACAGTCCTGGCTCTGTGAGAACCAGGAATATTTGCAAGAATTAATAGGAAACCTGTTTGTTAACCCAGGAATTTAGGAGTAACGGGTGCCCAATATTTTTATCTTTGCCCTCCGTGGGTTTTGGTGGAAGAACAAGGTGGATCTGGACCTTCTGTGTCGCCGAAATTCCGCTCAAAACTGGGCTTGTGTTGTGTTTAAATAGGATTTCTTCGGGATTAATGGTTATTCCTCCTCTTCTCCATTACTCTTGATAACTGGAATATTCTCCTCCAGTGAAGGCTGAAGGATAAACCCTTTCACAAGGGATCAATATGTTAAGGTGGGGGGAGTTTCCCAGTATCCAAAGAGCCTGAACTCTGCCCTTGACCAGTCCCTGCAGACTTCCAATCACATGGAATTCCAATCGTTGGAAATTGGGGGTAGAATCTATATTTGCTTTTTATGAATGAATATCAATATTTCCCCCCCCCGTATTCTGTCATGCTGGAAAGCCTTTTAAAAATATCTGAGTTTATTTTCTTCCCTGATTTTGAAGTTCCTGATGAAGGAAAGTTGTGTTTCCACAGGATGAGAAAACACCTGTGTCAAATAATGGCAAAAAATATTATATTATTATATTATTTAATAACATAATATTATATATATTATTATATATATTATTATTTATAATATTACATATATTATATGTTACACATATTATTATATTATTTAATAATATAATATTTTTAAACGGCAAAATATTATAAAATATTATAAAAATAATGGTCAAGATATTATAATATTAAAATATTAAAAATATACAAATTATATTTAATTTATAAAAATATTATAAAATATAAATTTAATAACACTTATTAAAATATTATAAATATTATAAGTAAAATTATACTTTTATTATAAGAAAATAAAATTATATTATATATTTATATAAAATATAAAAATATTTTATTATTTTATAATAAAATATTATGAAATATTATATAATATAAAACATTGTAATCTCTAGATTATAAAAATAATCTTGATATTAAAATCATCTTTATTTCATGGGAGTTTTTTTGCTTGTTTATTTGGGTGTTTTGGTTTTCGGGGTTTGTTTGTTTTGTTCATTTGGTTTGTTTTTGTGGGGTTTTTTTGTTTGTTTTGTTTCTTTTTCTATTTATTTTGTTTTTTTTTTTTATTTTAATTGGTTTTGGTTGCTTATTTTTCCATGGATATTATCCCTTGCCACGTTGACTGTGGGACATCCCCCCAATCCGAGTGTGTTACGGCTCTCTCAGATTTGCCCATTTCTCTAATTTTTTTCCCACAGGAGAGCCTTGAATCGGGAGACTCACTCCGGGGGGAGCAAATCCATCCTCTGAACTGAAAGAAAAAGGCCCTTATTCCTTTCATTTCTTGATTCTGAGGAAAACTATCATGGAATCGTTTAGGTTGGAAAAGCCCTTTGAGAGATCATCGAGTCCAACCATTCCCAGCACTGCCACGGCCACCACACTGACCGTGTCCCCAAGGGCCACATCCACCTGGCTTTTAAATACTTCCAGGGATGGGAATTCCACTACTGCCCTGAGAATCCCATGCCAGGGCTGGACAGCCCTTTCCATGAAGAAATTTTCCCTAATATCCAACCAAACGTCCTCTGGTGCAACTTGGGGCCGTTCCCATTGTTCCCTGGGATAAAAGCCTGAGCCCTCCTGGCTCCTCCCTCCTGTCAGGGAGTTGGAGAGAGCCAGAAGGTCCTCCCTGATCCTCCTTTTCTCCAGGATGAGCCCCTCCAGCTCCCTCAGCTGCTCCCGGTGCTCCAGCCCCTTCCCCAGCTCCGTTCCCTTCCCTCGACACGCTCCTGCTGGTTTCTCCAGAGGGATATTGTGGGAATGAGCACAAAGGCTTTATAAAACTCCAGGAAGACACATCCCCAGCCTTTCCTTCATCCCTTAAGAGGGTCATTTTGGGAATGTCCAGCCTGGAGAAGAGAAGGCTCCAGGGAGACCTGAGAGCCCCTTCCAGAGCCTAAAGGGGGAGAACAGTATCCGCAGTGGAGGAACAGGATCCATAATGAAGGAGCAGGATCCATAGTGGAGGAACAGGGTCCATAATGAAGAAGCGGGATCCATAGTGGAGGAGCAGGATCCATAGGGAAGAAGCAGGATTCATATTGAAGGAGCAGGATCCAGAGTGGAGAAGCAGGATCCATACAGGAGGAGCAGGATCCATAATGAAAGAGCAGGATCCAGAGTGAAGGAGCAGGATCTGCCCCTCGGAGAGGCTGCACCTCCATCCTGGAATGGGCAAGTCAACCCCCCTATCCCAGGAATGTTTTCAAAGCTGCTCCTGGCTCTGGGTAACCCGAGAAGCAGTCAAATGAAAATCACTCAAAACTCCAGACAGGCACATCCCCAGCCTTTCCCTCATCCCTTCAGGGGGTCACCTTGTGGGAGAAGAAGTGACCCCTCTCTGGGACACTGGGAGGCCAATCCCATCTATTCTGATATTTTTTGGGGAAATAACCTCTTCTTTCCCAAGGGATGCTTCTACATGGTCACTCCTTTTCCGACTGCTCTGTTGGAGCAGCAAAATCTCTTGGATTCTGCCTTTAAGAGCAGGATCAGGACGGAGAGCAGGAACACAAACCTTCTGCCTCCACCTTATCCGCCTCTCCCTCCCCACCCTGCCAACACCTTCCCGTTTATCCCGTGGCTCCTTAACGAGGATGAAGCGACTAATTGGGCCATCCCTGATGTTTTTCCAACCCCGAGGAGCCAATGGCGCTGAGCGAGTCCCAGCGATTCTTTTAATCTCATCATATGTCTTTTCTGGTCAATAAAACCTCCCTCTCAAATCAAATTGTTCCCGAACATAACCCGCCGTTAATGTCCATTGGACTCCGGGGCTGCGGCAAACTCGTGTAGTTTGTCATAATTAAGTGCGCTGCCTAATTAATTGAGTGGTCAGGATGCTAATTAGCCAGGTTTATTGAGACTGGAGGAGTATGAAGGGCAATGCTGCAGCTCATCAGGAGCACGGGGGACTGGAAATGGGAAGTGAAGCTCCCTTCCCTCTCCCCTGACAGGTCGACAAATCCACGGATCTGCAGATTTATGGACTCAGAGGTGGAGATGAGCGGGGTCGTGCCGGGCTCATTGGCTTTGTTTCAAGGGTTCCCAGCCTTTGCTTCCGCTTTCCACACATTCCTCTGGCTCATCCATCACTTCAGCCTAACTCAGGTGTCTCCTCAGTCCTTACCTGCTCCTTTCTGTCACATTCCGTGCTCAGACAGGGGAAAACGGGGCTGCCATGTATCCCTCTAGTTCTGGAAATCTGGGATACCTGGTGGTTCATATTTACACATTAAGTTCCCTGGGAGTGGCAGTTCATGGATTTTTTTCCTGCCCATCCTCCTTTCCAGTCCTCTGGTGACAGAGTGTCTAATTCCCAATGTTCAAATCTTCCTTTTCCAGAAAGCCTTTCCCTACCCCAAAGCCTCCTCCTGTTCCTCAAACCTCAGGACTTCTGGGTTTATATCCAAGAATTTTCCATTTCTGTCCGAAACCAGGACAGAGATTTTTCACAGGGAGCCGAGAGAAGAATTGGGATTGTGCAGCTGAAAGAGAATCTTCTGGGATTTGGGCTCTAGTCCTGGATTAATTTAGGGAAGTTTGTTTTAGGGGATTTGAGGGTTGTATCTCAGTTCCTCAACCAGCCAATGCCCAGGAGATCCTTCAGGACCTCCCCAGTAAAGTGGCAGGATTGGGAAGAGGGGGAGCCTCCTTCTGCTCCTCCGAGGGGAATTTCCACTTCAATCCCCCTGGGAATGCTCAAAGCCTCCTGTTGCAAAACACAGAAGTGAAAATCCATCTGAAATATTCCTTCATTTCCTAAGGACACTCACCTTCTTCCCAATTATATAAAGATATAAATATATAAAATATTTATATATAAAGATATATTATATATTTATATAAAGATAAATATAAAAATATAAATATATATTTATATATTCTTATATATATAAATATATATTTAAATATAAAATACAATTAGAAAGACATACATTTGAGAGTATAATATATATATAAAATATTTATATATTTATATATAAATTTATATTTGTATATAAAATACAATTAGAAAAACATAAATTTGGGGATATAATATTTATATAAAATATTTATATATTTATATACAAATATATATTCATATGGAAATATATATTTATATGTAAAATACAATTAGAAACACATATAAATTGGGGGTATAATATATATATAAAATATTTATATATTTATATTTAAATATATATTTATATATAAAATACAATTAGAAATCCATATAAATTTGGGGATATAACATATATATATAAATAGTTATATATTTGTATATAAATACATAGTTATATATAAAATACAACTATAAATCCATTTAAATGTAGGGGTATAACATCCAATACTGTTATCCATAATAATATAGATAATGTCCAATATTATTATTATCCATATTATCTAAAAATAAATACGTATCTCTTGATTTGGGATGAAGCAGGACGAGGAATTTGGGAGTGTGACCAAGTTGATACATTTTCTGGCACAGATTTAGTAAAACAGCTTATTCCCATCGGTTTTCCTGACGTGGCACATTTTGGGATTTTCTTTTCTTTGCTCTTCATCTCCCGACAAATGGGTTATACCTGGATGTAGGAGCCTCTTCCAAGTGTCATTTAGGGACTGTTTAAAACTCAAAGATCCCGTTCCTGCCATCCTATAATCTGTTGGAATCGCCCCCAGAATCAAATCCCTTGGATTTCCTTGGAAATATCGATTCCTCGAGATTCCTTTTGGAATTTCTGTCATCGGGATGGGATGGTTTATATGGAAATGCAAAATTTCTTTCCCCTCTTCCCCAAATTAGGGGCTTTTTTTGGGGGGGGGGGAAGGATAAGGAATAAGACTGAATCCAGCAGGGATATCCTGATTATTATTATCCTGATATTCTGATATCCTTCAGATCCCAGCTGGTGAGACTAAGCCCTGGTACCACAACCCCGATCCATTTTGAGGGATAACTGGGATGCTATTTCTCCTGGAAAAAGAGAGGATCAACAGCTGATGGCAACACCTGGATTTAAAAATAAATCCCGGGATGTCCAGGGGTGGAGGGAGGTTGGAATTGAGCCCTCCAGAGATGCCTTGAGGAAGGAAAGTCCAGCACCACCCACCTCCCTGTGGGATAAGAACCACCCTCAGGAAAAGCATCTTTCTGGGCATTCCCAAAGCTGGCATTCCCTAAGGAATCCCCCTCCATCCCTGCCAGCATCCAAAGGGGGTCCCCGTGCAGGGGGACATTTTTGGGGTTGTGCTTCCCTGGCCAAAATCCATTAAACGGCCCCATCTCCCCGGAATCCATCTCCCTGGAACCCATCTTCCCTGGAATCGCCGCATTACCACCAAACAGGATTTGTTCCACTCCAATTTGTCAAGATTGGACGAGGCCTCAAAGTTGGCGGAGACGTTTATTAAAAGGTTTCTCAGGGATTGGAGCGAGAGAGGCAATTACCTTCCCGGGAAGAGAGGCTCCCATCCCTGTTCTGTGGTATGGGAAGGGATGAGGGAGTTTCTCTTCCTTCTCTGCCAATAAATAGAAATCAGATAAAGAGCCTTTTTCTCTTTTCCTGAAGCTCCACGTGCTGTGGGAACCTAAAATGAGGATGGAGGGGATGGTTGTGTGTGTGACAATCCCGCCACCGGCAACCGTCAGCACCTGGGAACAGACCCCAAAAAACCTGTCCTGAGCTGAAGGATCTCATCCCTAAAAGGGTCCATATCTGCCCATCCTTCTTTTCGGGCTTGAGATGTTCCCTCCATGTCACCCTGGAGGGTCGGGGACCTTGTGGGAGGGGGGGATGGATCGGGAACGGATGAGTCGCACGTGCCACCCCCCGGGATGTCTGGATACGACTCCTCCCCTGGAGCTTTTAGTTTCAGGGAAGAGGGTTGGCTCTTGGAAAAGGGAGATGTCTGCCTGCCTGGAGCCCGCCAGGGGAAGGGGTAGAAGCGGCAAATAGCCGCGATTTGGGAATCACACCGGCTACTTCTGGGAAGGAGGGAGGGATGAGATCACGGCTCTGGAGCGATGCCAGCCCACCCCGCGTTGGGAGGTGGCACTTTGTGCCAGCCAAACCCCTCTGCTCCAGTGGATGCCAACAGTGGCACATCTTTGGGGGGATTGTGGTGCTTAAATCCCTGTTATTTCTCCCTCAAAACTAATTTCTGGGGCTTTCCCACCTTGGGAAGAGTAGGGGAAGGTTTCTCCAGGAAAGAGAGAGCGTGTCTGGAAACACCTCCTCTGCACAGCCAGGGGAGTGTTCCCAGGCCTTCATTTTGGATAATCTGGAATAACTCCAGTGAAACCCCGGGGGGATGGAAGTGGAGCAGAACCAGCAGAGGTTGAACCCCAAATTAACCCTTGGCATGAGCCCATGGTTTTATCTGAAGGCCCTTTTGTAGGCAAAAGATTTTTATTCCTCTGGCTTAAGTGGGCTTGGGATGGAGCCTCTGGAAAATGCAGTGGAGGGTTGAGAGAAACCCACCTGAGCCAATTAATCAAATAAATCACCGCTCAAGCATCTGAGACGGGGGTGGCCCAGTTTGAAGAGCTGCTCCAGCATTCCAGGCCCTGCATCTCCCGGATTATTGTTATTTAATTGTATTGAAGCTGCATTTGGAAGCTGGTGGGCACCAGTTCCCAGGTGAGAGCTCTCTGCTTTATTTTGAGTTTCAGATGAGTTTTCATTGATGATTTTAAGCTTATTTCAAATTAAAGGCGGTGGTGGGGGGGGAAGTGTTTTCTCTTTTGAGCTGAAAGGGAAGCGAAGAAATCACTCCCCACCGAGAGCAATTCTTCTCGTTTCAAGATAACGGTGACAGATAAAAAGGAACTTTTCAGAGCTGACAGAAAATGAGACTCCTGCCTTTGCAGGGGGAAGAAGGGCCAACATTGTTTTTTCGGGGGGGAATTTTCATGGCAAATGCCTGCTTTTATTTCTGTCGACAAAACATTGGATTTGCGAGGCTTTGATTGCCCTTCTGCCGTTCCCACAAATAATTGTGGGGTTTCTGGGGGGCTGTCAAAGAGAACTGAGAGCCAAACACACCACGGGGACGAGGGGCAGAAAGATGGCTTTCACTTCCCCTTCCCTCCTGTTTATTTAATGTTTCCCTGCTTTGGGTTCTGGCTGGAAAATTACAGTTTCTTTCTTTCCCCAGAAGTGCTGGCGCTGAATTCCTGACGATTTCCAGGCTCGACCTCTTTTCCAGCCTCATTTTAGCACTGTTGGGTGCTGGGATAGTGAGGATTTACAGCCCCAGTCACTGGGAGGATTTGGCTTTTTGGGTCGTTGGAGGCTGTGCTTTTCCTCCTGGGGGGTGTGTCCTGGCTGGCCTGGATCCCGGAGTATCCTTTTCCTTGCCGCAGGAGAACGGCTTGTCCCGGGATTAGGGCATCCTAGTGGGGTTTAGGGGATTGGATATGGCCTGGAGCACCTGGAAAAGTCGCTTAATCACCTTGTGACCACAGAAAATGGAGTTGGGGCTGAATTCCCAGCAGCTCTACCTGCTCCTGAATTTGTGTCTTACCTGTGGAATCAAGGGAGGGCAGGAATTTATCCCTCTTTCCAACTGCAATGAGCAGTTTGGATTCATTACCTGACACTTCCATTGTGACCTCACGGCTCACAGAAGGTTCCAGGGGGTGTCCAAAGCTCTCCATCACCCTCCATCCCTGGAATGAAAACAGGAGCAGATTTCCTTTCCATTCCCTGCAGAGGGGAGCGAGGGTGAGATATTTTAGGGTGGAATTGCAGCCGAGGAGGAATTTTGACACCCCAAGGTGAACATTGGGCATAGAGCCCTCCCAGAAGCATTTTGTGTCCTCCTGCCCATCTCCAGGAGAAAGGAATAGCAGACACCAGGGACTTGTGGAAGAAGAAGGCAGGTGCATTGGCATATCCCAAAATTCCATCCCTTCCTGGCCTGGATTAAAGATGGGAGCAGAGGTGAGGGAGATCTTGTTGTCCTTTGCTGCAGTGGCTTTGATATCCATCTGGGAAAGCTTGTCAGGCCATTCATCCCCTCCCCACCTCCCTCTTTCCCCCAGACTGGCTCATTTTGATGATAATTTATGTTTAATGCTCAACTTTTTGTGGTTCCTGCTCTGGATTCATCAGGAGTTCTCAAGAATTCCTAAAAGTGGAGGATCTAACTGAGCGTGGGGCTGAAGTGGACACCTCAGGAATTACCTGCATCCCAAATGGGAATAATTAGGGAACTGTTGGTCTAAGGGGCTTAATCTGTTTGAAAAACACAGGAAGGACCAAGTGGAAGTTCCCAGGATTGATGTGGTCCTTGGGACGGTCCTGCATGAGAGGTTGAGGGAGTTAGGGATGTTCAGCTTGGAGAAGAAAAGGCTCCAGGGAGATCTTAGAGCATCTTCCAGGGCCTAAAGGGGCTCCAGGAGAGCTGGAGAGGGACTTGGGACAAGGAATGGAGGGATAGGACAAGGGGGAATGGCTTTAAGCTGGAGGAGGGTAGATTTCGATGGGGTATTGGAATTCTTCCCTGTGAGGGTGGTGAGGCCCTGACACAGGTTTCCCAGAGAAGCTGCAGCTGCCCCATCCCTGGAAGTGTCTAAGGCCAGGTTGAATGGGGCTTGGAGCAACCTGGGCTAGTGGAAGGTGTCCCTGCCCATGGCAGAAGTTGGAATGAGATGATCTTTCAGGTCCCTTCCAACCCAAACCATTCCATGATTCCATGATCCTGTTATTCCTCACACTCTCATGTTTTGGCCCCAGAGGAAATGGGAGCAGTGTGTGCAGGCAACATTCCCAGAGGACAAGTCCCCAGAGCAGCAGACAGGAAAGGGATGGTTGGAGAAACCTCATGCAGAGCTGGATTTTCTTTTCCACCTCTGCTCTGCTCCTTGGAGCACAGGGAGCTGCAGGATGAAGGCAGAGCACCCAGAGCCAGAACCCAGGAACGACTGAGGCCGGGACCTGATCCCAGGGATGATTCCACTTAAACTCCATGTCTGCCTGTCTTTCCTGTCTCCTCCAGTTCTTTGTCTTTTTTTCTTCTAGTTCTTTATCAAGCCATTCCATGATTCCATGATTCTGTTATTCCACACACTCCCATGTTTTGGCCCCAGAGGAAAT
>NW_020897791.1:141493-141736 GCF_003984885.1 Neopelma chrysocephalum
CTGCAGGATGAAGGCAGAGGACCCAGAGCCAGAACCCAGCAATGACCAAGGCTGGAACACGATCCCAGGGATGATTCCACTTAAACTGACTGTCTACCTGTCTTTCCTGTCTCCTCCAGTTCTTTATCTTTTTTTCTTCTAGTTCTTTATCAAGCCATTCCATGATTCCGTGATTCTGTTATTCCACACACTCCCATGTTTTGGCCCCAGAGGAAATGGGAGCAGTGTGTGCAGGCAACATTC
>NW_020897791.1:141746-142815 GCF_003984885.1 Neopelma chrysocephalum
TTTTGGCCCCAGAGGAAATGGGAGCAGTGTGTGCAGGCAACATTCCCAGAGGACAAGTCCCCAGAGCAGCAGACAGGAAGGGGAAGGTTGGAGAAGCCTCATGTAGAGCTGGATTTTCTTTTCCACCTCTGCTCTGCTCCTTGGAGCACAGGGAGCTGCAGGATGAAGGCAAAGGACCCAGAGGCAGAACCCAGCAATGACTAAAGCTGGGACACGAACCCAGGGAAGATTCCACTTAAACTCACTGTCTACTTGTCTTTCCAGCCTCCCCTAGTTCTTTATCCCTTCTGTTTTCCCTCCCTGGAGTTCCTGGCTTCCTTCCTGGCCTCCTTTCCCTGCCGGTGCCCAGCCCTGGCCGGATTAGGTTGGACACAACAAGCGGGAGAAGGAGCCCCGGCCGATTTGTCCCGCTCTTCCCTGTCTCCCTATCTGTCATCCCCACTCCAGATCCGCTTGCCCTCCTTAAACAAGATCTCAACTGACCGTAAGGCTTCTGTCACTCCAGCCACCCAAATCAAACCCCTTCCCTCATCAAATCCCTAATCAGCCGGAACGGCTCCGTAAGCCGCGCTAAATTGGCTCCTCTCCGCTCCCCCTGCTGACCGCTGCCCTTCAATGAGCCGGCCCCGGCTCTGACTCCGAGGGCAACATCACGACTAATTATATTTTCCCTCGCCTTTCCAAATCCTCTCAGGCACCGGGACGAGCCCAGGTATCGAGGAGGGTGGGGGGGGATTAACGGAGAACCCAGGAGGGGAAATGTCTCGTAGCTGCGAGTGCCCGAGCACTCGGGATGGGGGGTTTTTTTGGGGTAGGAATGGGGTGGCTCCTGCTCCCGGGGTGGGGAAGGAGCCTGGTGGAGGTGGTGGCACGGTGGGACCTCGAGGGTGAAGGTGGCAGCCGCTTCCACCCCTTCCCAGGAGGAACTGGTTGTCTTCTGGCAGCCCAAAAAAAGGAGGAGAAAGGGATGGAGTGACACAGGGAAGGTTTTGCTCTCCCAACCTCTGGGGTTGTGCCTTGACTAGTTTTCCAAGGGGAAAGAAATATCTCCCTGTGCCCACTGAAAACA
>NW_020897791.1:142825-143705 GCF_003984885.1 Neopelma chrysocephalum
CCCCACCCCACTTCCTTTTTTTTCCCATGGAACAAACCCAGCGAGTTCCAACCCATAAACTTTTATGGACAACGATAAAAGGTGGATGTTGGCCCCTCTATTGAGTTGTTTAAGAGGCTGCTGAGGGATTTTCCTGCCTTGTCACTCCTGAACTTCACAGGGGGGGACATAAATCACCTGGAATGAGTGGGAGACTCCATCTCCCTCCCCTACACACACACAGGGATACATCCATGGAGAAGGGAAAGGGAGAAGGAGCAGGAAAAATGGCAACTCTGGCTTGTGAATATATTAATTTTAGAGTGAATGAAGGATTAGTATCAAAGCACAACAGAGTTGGGCTGCTCCTTTCCTTTCCTTTCCTTTCCTTTCCTTTCCTTTCCTTTCCTTTCCTTTCCTTTCCTTCCCTTCCCTTCCCTTCCCTTCCCAAACCTTCCCTTCCCAAACCTTCCCTTCCCAAACCTTCCCTTCCCAAACCTTCCCAAACCTTCCCTAACCTTCCCTTCCCAAACCTTCCCTAACCTTCCCTTCCCAAACCTTTTACTCAGGATGCTGATCCTGCTCCCCTCGATCTGGATCAAGGACCTCAGTGAGGATTTCTGGGATCAGGAGCTCCAGGGATCAGGTGTGAGCTTTGCCTCCACTAAATGGATCACCAGGGATCAGGTGTGAGCTTTGCCCTCACTAACTGCAATCTTCTGGGGGGGAAAGAAATTATTTAATTAAACAAAAAACACCCCAAAACTTTTCTTGACCAGCCCTGCTTTTAATTTTCCAACGTTTTTCCCCCCTCTGAGCTGAAATTTCCAACCCTGCTCTTCTAATTCTCCAATATTTTTCCCCCCTCTGAGCTGAAATTCCCAACCCTGCTCTTTTAATT
>NW_020897791.1:143715-156326 GCF_003984885.1 Neopelma chrysocephalum
TCCCCCTCTGAGCTGAAATTCCCAACCCTGCTCTTTTAATTTTCCAACATTTTTCCTCTCTCTGAGCCAAAATTCCCAACCCTGCTCTTGGGCCAATAAAAATGCTTCAAGATACATCTTTTCAACATGACAACAAAATTTAATGGTTTTCCATCTATTTCTCAAATTCACACGAGAAAATGGGAATTTTTTTCCTCCGAGGAGCTGTTGGAGCAATGCTGGATATTGGGAAGCTGCTCCAAACATGGCACAGGCTGAGTTTTGCAGGGGGAGACTTAAATCCATGAGCTTTGAACCTGGGAAAACTGGACATTCAGGAAAATGGGACATTCATTGGAGCCATTTCACTGCCTGAATCTCGTGATTTTCCAAATTTAAAGCTCTTGCAATTAATTTGTTCTCTTCAGAAATCTTATTTTTTTTTTTTTTTTGGCAGAGCTCAAGTCCTTTTATACAACAACTCAGAGGATGAGCAGAGATCCCCCCTGGGTCCTCCCTGTCCTGCTTCCTCATCCCACCAAAATATTCAACCTGGAAGTTCTTCTTGTGCTGCTTTTTCTTCTCAAATGGTGATTCTGGAAGTTCTTTTTGTGCTGCTTTTTCTGCTCAAACGGTGAACTTGGAATTAACTTTTGTGCTGCTTTTTCTTCTCAAATGGTGAACCTGGAAATTCTTTTTGTGCTGCTTTTTCTGCTCAAATGGTGATTCTGGAAGTTCTTTTTGTGCTGCTTTTCCTGCTTAAATGGTGAACCTGAAAGTTCTTTTCGTGCTGCTTTTTCTATTTAAATCCTGCACCTGGAATTACCTTTTGTGCTGCCTTTTCTACTGAAATGGTGAATTTGGAGGTACTTTTGGGCTCCTTTTTCTACTCAAATGGTGAACCTGGAAGTAATTTTTGTGCTGCTTTTTCTACTCAAATGGTGAACCTGGAAGTACTTTTTGTTCTGCCTTTTCTGCTTGTCTGCTGTCACGTTTTACTGGAAGGAGGTTCCAGGGAAATATAGACCTGTCAGTGGAAATCTTGGAGCCAGGGAAGGTTCTGGAGCAGATCTTCTTGAGTGGCATCACATAACACATCCAGGATAACCACGGGATGGTTGTCCATAAATTATGGATTTATGGAAGGCAGACCAAGCTGATCTCCTTCTGTGACAAAGTGATTTGTTTAGTGGAGGGATCTGGACAGGCTGGATCCATGGGACAAGGCCAGTGGTGAGAGGTTCAACAAGACCAAGGGCTGGGTCCTGCCCTTCGGTCACAACAATCCCAGGGAAGGTTCTGGGTTTGGGAAATAGTGGCTGGAAAAAAGCTGGAAAAGGACTTGGGAATGCTGGTTGACAGCAGCTGGACACGAGCCCAGGTGGCCAAGAAGGCCAATGGATCCTGGATTGGATCAGAAATAGTGGTTCAGCAGGGCCAAGGACAGGATTGTCCCCCTGTGCTGGGCACTGGTGAGGCCACACCTCAAATCCTGGGATCAGTTCTGGGCCCCTCAGGACAAGAAGGACATTGAGAGGCTGGAGCGTGTCCAGGGAACAGAATGGAGCTGGGAAAGGGTCTGGAGCAACAGGAGCAGCTGAAGGAGCTGGGGAGGCTCATCCGGGAGAAAAGGAGGCTCAGGGGGGACCTTTTGGATCTCTGCAACTCCCTGACAGGAGGAGGGAGCCAAGGGGGAGTCAGGCTCTGCTCCCAAATAACAAGTGACAGGACAAAAGGAAGCGGCCTCAAGTTGTTCCAGGGGAAGTTTAGGTTGGATATCAGGGAAAATTTCTTCATAGGAAGGGTTGTTGAGCATTGGAACAGTCTGCCCAGGGCAGTGGTGGACTCACCATCCCTGGAGGGCTTTAAAAGCCGTGCAGAGGTGGCACTTGGGGACATGGTCAGGGGTGGCCTTGGCAGCGCTGGGTTAACGGTTGGACTCGATGATCTTAAAGGTCTTTTCCACCCTAAATAATTCCATGATTCCTTTCTGTGCCCACCAGCAAAAAGGAGAAGATGACCTCTTGAGGGGTTGTGTGAACATTGGGCCTCTCATACCTATCCAGAACCTGGACATTTACTCCCAGAGATCATTCCTAAATCCCAAATTCCCCAAGAACAGCGAGCAGGACCCAGGAATCCTGAGCCCCCAGGCCTGCAGTCACTCCCTGTGCTAAAAACTCTTTTCCAACCAAACTCTTTCCCAACTAATGGGAGCAGCTGGCAGGTTTCGTGTGCCTGAGGGGCCGTGGATGGCATGGGCACTCCAACATTCCCAAAGTGCCTGGTGATGCCCATCCCACCATCAGGCAGGAGATTAAGGCTCCAATTAAAAAGAGACGGGGCAGGGATGGAGCCTGAGCAGCCCCAGCTCCTGAAGAGCTGATTTAGGGATTGATGGAAGCAGAGATGGGGTGGGAGGGGGAGGATAAAAATTGCTCCAATGGGTTCACTTTGGTGACACCAAATCCCTCCGGAAGGATAAACTGTGTTGGGCATCAGCTACTCTTCCAGGATCTCTCCTCTTTCTTGAAAAGATCCCCTCAGCATCAATATTTGTTTTCCAAGGCTTTTCCCTCTGCTTTCAATCCCTCTTTTTTCCCTCCCTCTCCCTGACTGGTCACTGCCAGGTAGGAAAATACATTGTGAGAAAGCTTTGAACTGCTTTTTTTTTAGTGATGGATACACAGCAAGAAAGGAGCTCCTGGCCAGCCTTTTCCCTGGAAAAACCTCTTTATCCTCTGGAGAAGTTGGGAAGAGGGAGCAGAGATGTCGGAACAAAGAGCAACGGCGGAAAGCTCGAGGGGAAATGAATAATTCCGTTTTTTGAGGAGCAGGGGTTGTAAACACACAGTAAATAATGGATGGGAGAAAACAGACCTGGATTTCCTTCTCCTGTCCTTCCAGGCCGGGCTCTGCACCCCAGGAAGGAGCAGGGCCGGTCTGGGACCGGCACAATCCAGGCAAAGGCAGGGATTGCTGCTGCCCAGGAAACTTGGGAAGCTGTTCGGTTTTGGGAAGGCTCCCAGCTGGAATTTCAGCCAGTTAGTGCTGTCCCAATGTTTTTTTGGGGGAGTATTTTCAAGGGAATGGGGAGTTTGCCATCCTGAAGGGTGAATTTAATAGTCTGGACTCTTCTCTGCTGACTGGTCTCGGTGCAGAGATACAATCCTTAATCCCAGCTTTTGGTGCTGGTCCTTGCAGTCTGGACGGAGGGGACTGGGAGAACTGGGACTATGGGATTCCTCATGGGCTTTGGAGAACTGCAGAATCCTGGAGTCACGAAATCCTGGAGTCACAGAATCGCTGAGTTCGGAAAAGATCTCTAAGATCATCGAGTCCAACCTGTGCCCCATCCCCATCTTGTCCCCCAGCCCAGGGCACTGAGTGCCACGTCCAGGCCTTCCTTGAACACCTCCAGGGATGGGGACTCCATGGGAAGGGTGTAAGGAGCATCTGTGGACTTTTCTCCTCATCCTTCTCTGTCACAAGCACAAACTGGCCCGCTCTGTGTCCTCTCCTCCCCCTTCCCATCACTCCTTCTCCGTTCCCTACATCCTTCCCAAGTGCCTGATCTTCCCATATCTTCCCATTCCCGCCTCTTTTTCAAACCTCTCTCCCCAAATTTCTTCTCAGTCTGCCGAGAACTCCCACAGCCAACAATCCCAAGGAGTGTGGGCTCCCTCCTGAGAGCAGAATATCCCGCTGGGAACGTGATCCCGGTCGATGACTATTGACTGATAAACCAACACCACATTTCAGAGCGAGGCTGTCGATCGCTGGCATTGATTTATCCGCCCTCCTTCCTCCCACTCCTCAGACAGGGCCCTGATTTACAGGGATGGGAGGCTCAGGACAGGCTGTTCCTCTCCATCACTCATGGATTCAGCTGCCGAGGCTCTTGGATTTCAGGGAGGGACGGCAGAGGTGTTTGTGGCCGGAGTGAATCCGGGGAAGGGCCGGGCTCAGAGGTGCAGATCCTGCTCCAAGGTCTTCAGTTGGGTCTCTGGTAGCCCCAGGTTTGTTTTCTTCTTTTCCTGGGTGGTAATGAGGGCTGGAATTTCCAGACAAGTTGCATTTCCAGAGAGCTGCTCACCCGTCTCAGTGGTGGCCTCAGGTTTCCGTCCCTTACTGGTCATGGAATCCCTGGAGGATGAGGAGTGGCTGCTATTCCTGGGGAAGGGAAATGGCCTGATCTCCTTCCAGATATCCCAACCCTCTGGATTCGACAGAGTGGGAACCCCCAGATTCCTCCCTAAGCCAGGATGGGACAAATCCTCATGAGAACGTCAGGTCTTGGAGGACATCTATGTGGGTGAGCTGTCTTTCCCTTGGAATTCCATGGGAAAACTCCTGTGGTCTCCAGATCTGTCTCTGAAGATGCTTCCCATTGCTCTCCTCCCAGCTCTGGGAATTTTAGCTGTAAACTTCTTTTACGAGAGCCCGTAAAATGAGGGATTGGAGGATGGTCGATGCCTCATCCCTGGAGACATCCCCTGGTCAGGTTGGATGGATCTCAGCCAGGAGGAGAATTTGGGATTTCCAGGGTGGCATATTTGGCACAAGGCCTTCCCTCCTTCAGTCATCTGCAGTGTCCAATCTGGCAAAGCTCCTGAGTGATCCCACCATGGATTTGATCCCTCAAATCCCAGTATCCCGTGATCCATGTTCTTCACCTTCCTCTCCATGTTCTTCACCTTCCCCTCCAGTTCGGCAGCACCGGTTTCACCGGTTTTCTGAAACCAGTTGGCTCAGAGGAAAATAAACTCAGTCTCGATGTCTTGCTGCTAAACAGGGACACAAAGGAGCACATTCCTTAGTTTTGGGACAAGGATATCCAAACTCCCATCCCCAGTCACACAGCACCGACCTGCCTGACGAGGGAATGCAATCCCATCCCAGGAACCGCTCCAGGATTTTCCATGGGTGGAGCTGGGATGTTAAGCACCCACGATGCCGGGTGGGGAAACTGCAAAGTCTCTCAAAGTTGCATAGGATTAACTCAGAACTAAATCCCTTGAAACTCCACGTGGCTGGAGACGTTCCAGCTGATCCCTGTTTTCCAGGCAGGGCGCTCCGAGGTTTCTACTCTGAAGTTCTGTCCTTGGTTGGATGCTGAACAAGTGGGGAGGTTTCTACTCATCATCATCATCATCATCTTCATCAGGAACGATTGAGGAGGACTTCCCGTTCTCCGGGATTTAACAATCATTCCACCCTCAAAATAACCTGGAGTCTCCTGGGGTGAGAACAACATGGAGCCCTGAAAGACCTGGAAATCGGGATGGGGTGGAGCTGAAGGCTTCTACAGCTGGAACATGGTGGACTTCTCATGGCAATCCATCCACTGGATTCCAGAAACCAGAGCCTTTGGCTGCAGCAGCCGCTGGGTGGATGTCACAGGAAGTCTGGGGATGCCCCAAACCTTGCAGGGAACCTTCGAGAAAAGCAAAAAAAGCTTCTCACAGGTCTTCCCTTCTCTAGTGGCTCTTCCATGACCGTGAAGGAGAGGAAGGGAAGACATGGAATCATGGAATGGTTTGGGTTGGAAGGTACCCTAAAGATCATCTTGTTCCAACCAGGGCCACCTCCCACTATCCCAGGTTGCTCCAAGCCCTGTCCAATCTGGCCTTGGACACCTCCAGGGATGAGACAACACCTCCAGGGATGGGACTTGTGTCCCTGACATGTTTTATTGAAGTACATCTCACATTGTGGCCACATGAACCCTTCCTGCTCATCACTCCAGGCTTTGGGCGTTAATGAAGGAATTCTGGCTCACTCCTTGCTGCTGAGGAACCGGGAAATGGATCCCATAGGAATGTAGGACTCCCGTTGGCTGTTGTGTTTATCACTTGTCTGGCTGGGGAGGGCAGCTCTCAGGCCTAAATCTCGTTGTCCATGTCTTTTGAAAGTCCTCTTCCTAGGCAAGAAGGGGAAAAGTCTTGGAAAAGTCTTTCAAAGAGCAAATGGCCTCTGGATCTGGTGGCATTTCTGGGGCCGACAGGGTCATTTTATTCCCGCTGAAAGCTGGTGGAATTGTCAGGGTAGAAGTCACTGCCCTGTCCCGTTTCCACTCTGCTTGGGAATGGAAGAAGATCTAGTTTTAAACGAACCTCCTTCTCTGATATCCATAGAATCACTGGATCATTAGGGTTGGAAAAGACCTCCAAGGTCATTGAGTCCAACCTATGTCCCATCCCCACCTTGTCCCCCAGCCCAGAGCACTGAGTGCCACATCCAGCCGTTCCTTGAACTCCTCCAGGGATGGGGCCTCCAAACCTCCCTGGGGAGCCCCTTCCAATGCTTGACAACCCTTTCCATGAAGAAATTCCTCCTGATGTCCAACCTTTGACCCATCCCCACCTTGTCAAGCTGACCAGAGCACTGAGTGCCACATCCAGGTATTCCTTGAACTCCTCCAGGGATGGGGCCTCCACCACCTCCCTGGGGAGTCCCTTCCAATGCTTAACAACCCTTTCCATGAAGAAATTCCTCCTGATGTCCAACCTGAACCTCTCCTGGCACGGCTTGAGGCCATTTCCTCTCATCCTATCGCTGGGAGAAGAGCCGGACTCCCCACCTGGCTACAACCATTTCAGGGAATTTTAGACATCAAGAAGGTTCCCCCTGAGCCTCCTTTTCTCTGAGGGGAACCTCCTTTCCTCCAACTAAAGAGCAGCAGCGATGGATGAAGTCCCTGAACTAACGCGGAATTGTTCCCTCCCTCCTCTGTCTCTCTTTTCCGACAGAAAAAAAGGGGGAAAAAGAGAAGAAAAAAAGGGAGGGGGATGAGAGCCTGTGGAGTCGTTGGATGCAACATCCACACCCTGCCCCACATTCACCTTGGCAGATGGCAGGAGGGATGATTTCTTAGCGCTGCATGTTTGACATCTCACAGAAGCAGCGAGGCTGAGGTGGGAGGTCCGGAGCCGTCGGCAACTGCTCCGACTCCTGCGCCAGGAATGGGAATTGCAGACGTCGTTTCACACCTTTTGGGGAGGAGAGGAACTCGTGGTGCATCCGCTCGTTCCTCTCCCCCCCCCCGTCGAGCCGTGGCGGTTCTTGCCTTGTCACCAGCTCGTGTGACAGGTGAGGCGACGCAAAGGTTGTGAAGGAAGGCGCTCCGGGGCTTTCCCGGCGCTCCAGCGGGGGTGGGAAAAGCAGGGAAAACATCTGTTCGTGTCTCTCTCTGCGAAGAATGGGAGGATGAACAGGGAGGAGGTGGTGGCACAGGGGTGGATTTCTGTCTGTAAAACCAGGGAAGTTCGCCCCATCCGGGATTCTGAGAGTCAAGGTTCGCCTGAGCGCAGGGTGACCTCTCCATCTCCTCTGAATTCGTGGGATAAGGAATGACCTGAGGACTTCTTCCTCTCAGGAAGTTTGGGCGTCCAAAAGCAGCAATTCCAAGTGCTGTTCCAAGAGCTGAGCTTCCAGAGGTGACCACCTCTGGACTCGTGTCCTGTCCTCTCTCGGAGCTGTGACCGCGGAGTCTCCCGCTGGAGATTCCGCTGGAGAGGCTCCTGCTGATTCCCGGCCTGGTTTACCTGGGGTGTTGTGCAGGGTGAGCTGGGATGGAAAGCATACAAAGAGGGATGCCAGGAAATCCAAGAGGGAAGTTGGAGGTGGCTCAGGCAGAATCTTTGAGTCCATGGGCTGGAGGGACCTTCCTCACCTTCCCACCTGTTGCTGCAAGAAAATCCCAAGGATAAAGTCAAATTCCTGGCTGGAAGGGGCTGTGCTGCAATCACAGCTGCCTCTGGAGGGTAATTCATTCCCAGTAATTCATTCATTCCCAAGAATTCGTTCACTCCCAAGTTTATGGAAGTTGAATTACAGGGAAAACAACTGATGCCATCTTGGTGTTTCCCGATAAATGCATCCATGAAGGTTCTGGCTCCTTAGAGGCCACAGCCACAATAATCATGGAATGCTGACTGTAGTTTGGATCAAGAGCTGTGGAAAAAGCCTGAAACAAAGACCTCCAGTGAGAATTCCCCATCTCCTAGTCAATCCCAAGCTGGAGAACTTCAATTTGGTTCCTCAGCTGGGGAACAAGCACACAAGTAGTTGGAGATTGTTTCTGTAACTCATTGGCCAAATTATTCAAATTTTTTCAGTTAAAAGAAATGCTTGGAAGTGCAGCAGGGAGTGCTGGAAACTTGGATGGTAGAGAGCAGGAGAAGAAAGCAAGGCAGCGCGATCCCAGGCAAAATTCCTGATCCCTAGAAGTGTCCAAGGCCAGGTTGGATGGGGCTTGGAGCAACCTGGTATAGTGGGAGGTGTCCCTGACCATGACAGGGAGTGGAACTGGATGATCTTGAAGGTCCCTTCCAGCCCAAACCATTCCATGATTCCACGGAACAGCCCTGAAGCTTTGGTGGTCGTGGCCTTCAAACAGCTGGAAAATCAAAGTAGTCTTCAAATGTCGATTTTGGTGAACTCCTCTGGAATTATCCAGTTCAGGGGCTTGATCTGGCTGATTAAAGAGAGGTATCCAAGTTGTTTGCATGGGATTAAGAGATTTCACAAGGATATCCAGGAGACCTGAGCTCTTTGGGACCGGTAAGTCAACCAGGATCCCTTGAGAGACCTCCAAGTCCCCTGTGTGGAAAACTGGGTGGAGCTGCTGGAATTAAAAAGCATGGAAACCCAGCAAATCCAGTGGGAATGCCTTCTCTGGACACAATGTGGCTGGAGAGTTGGAGAACAGGATCAGCACAACACCAGAGCCTTGGCAAGATTGGAGTCAACCCACTGTGGTTGAAACTGTTCCCAGTGCGGGATGACAGGACCTGGAAACGGGTGTGGTTCCTGAGCAGCCCCCGGCGTGTCACCCCTTCCTTGTCCCCTGGGGCGGGATCTCTGTGCCACGAGTCCAGTGAGCTCGTTTTGAGACGGGGACAAGGCCCGGGAGAGGATTTCCTGGCTGGGATTTCAGCCCCTCTCAAAAGCTCAGTGGGCGAGGGAGAGGATAATTGAGGGATTTGTGAAGCACACCGAGAGCGTCTTCTTTGTTGGGAAAATTCCCTTTTAACATCAGGAAAATTCCCTCTTTTTTCAGGCCCCTCTTCCTCCCCCCCCCCCAGTCCAAGCATTCCAGAGCCCTTTTTGCCTCCTGACAGTTTGCCCTTCCCAGAGCCTTCGGCTCAGCGGAATTCCCAGCCGCGCGATCCTGAAGTGCTGCCTTTTGGGATCGTGCCATGGAAGGGGCAGCGAAGCCTCTCACAGCTGGTGGGGCTGCACGTTCTCCCTCTCCAACTGTGGCTCTGGCTGCCACTCAGGGTTGCCCCGGTGCTGGGTGGGCACCGCTGGCCAAAATCTGCTCGGAGGTCACCGTGAGGAGGAGCCGAGGTCACCCGGCGGGACACGACTCGTGGAGCAGCTGTCGGTGTTATTGTGTTTGGCAGCCCCTTCTTCTCCCAGCTGGAAAAAAACGAAACCTGAGCCCTCAATGCCACGCTCTGTTCTGGAATAAAGCTGTTGGAAGTGGTGCTCCCTGGATGCAGGGCGGGATATAAGCTCCTGTCCATCAGGATGATGGGGCCGGGTGCCAGCTTTCCTCTGGCACGGGTTGGGAAGGGCTGGAACGCCAGTGGAAGGAGGATGGTCCTGGGTGTTGTCTCCAGAGGTCCTGGGTAGATGCAGGATAATGCAGAAGGTTTAATGTCCTTGGCTGTGTGTGGTGGCCCTGCCTTTTCCTTTCTGGAATGTTCAGGCAGGTTTTTCCAGGGGGGAACGGAATTTGGGCAGAGCCAGCCCAGCAGGATGTGTGTCCATCTGCGATCCACAGTCAGTAAACAAAGTGAGGTCAAGGCTGGACGGGGCTTGGAGTAACCTGGAATAGAGGAAAATGTCCCTGCCTGTGGCAGGGGGTCGGAATGAGGTGATCTTTGAGGTCTTTTCCAACCCAAATCATTCCATGATTCCAATGAGCTGATGTTTGTTGCATAAATCATTGGAAAAAACACTCTCCTGGAGCTCTCCAGAATCCAGACCGGGAGAGTGAGGTGCCTAAAGGATAAACCCATGGGAGGGCTTTGAAATGAGCCCCTCTGATACTGTCTTTAGGTGGAGCATCCGTGGGTAAAAGTCAGTCACTGTTTGAATGTGAGTCGATGAGATGAAGGATTAAAAAGAAAGCACCAGAGTTCCCAAATATTCCAGTGGTTTTCTCTGAATGGAGTTTTTTCTTTGTGGGATGGGGGACTGTCAAAGATTTTATGGTCCATCCATCTGTTCCTTCTCTTCTCCACCAGAGTTTGGAGCATCCATTGCTTTATTCTAAGGTTTTGACTTCATTTTTCTGAGGTTTCGTAGAACCCTGGAATGGTTTGGGTGGGAAGGGACCTTAAAAATCATCCATTTCCAACTCCTACCATGGGCAGAGACACCTTCAACTAGCCCAGGTTGCTCCAAGCCCCGTCCAACCTGGTCTTGGACACTTCCAGGGATGGGGCAACTTCTCTGGGAAATCCATCCCAGTCCCTCACCACCCTACAGAGAAGAATTCCTTCCCATTATCCAATCTAACCCTCTGGCCGTGGGAAGCCATTCCCTGTGTCCTGTCCCTCCATCCCTTGTCCCAGATCCCTCTCCAGCTCTCCTGGAGCCCCTTTAAGCCCTGGAAGGAGCTCTCAGGTCTCCCTGGATCCTTCCCTTCTCCAGATGAACACCCCCAGCATTCCCAGCCTGGCTCCAGAGCAGCTCCAGCTCCAGCCCTGTTTCATTTAAACAGTTTTAATTTCTCCCCCCAGTCTTGCAATTTATTTAAACTTCTCTTTTTACCTTCCCCGTGGTGGTGAGAAGCAGAGCTGTAAAAAACTGAGCTGGGACTCGTCAAACACTCGCTCAGGCAGCAACGGGAAACTCCGGGAGCATTTGTTGGACTGAAAGGAATATTAATCCCTGGAGAGTTTTTACTCCTCAGCCCGAGGTGGTAAATTTTGCAGCTCAGGAAACAACCAATTTTCCCTGCACACCTTCCCTGGAATCTGGGTAGCAGGAGCTTGACTTCTCCTGTGCCATGTCTTGATTTTCCACAGGGAGAAACCCACAGCTCCTTTTTCCCTGTGTTCCAGCCATTGAGAGGATCAGGGACATATGGATGTGCTTTCCCTGGACATCTCCCCACAGCCCTTATTCCTTGTTCATGCTGAGTTAAAGGCTCCCACCACGTGTGTTTGGACAGCTGCTCCCTGCCCGGCTCAGCCCTTCACCCCCACGGCCCGGGGAATTCCTGGGAAATTACAGGAATCAAGAATCCATTATTTAATTTATTTATTTATTTATGTATTTTTTTCTGGAATGCCAGCTTCAAGTAAACTTTTGTTTCCAGTGGGATATTCCCACTGTGAAGGGATCTGGACGGGCTGCAGCTCATCTGGATCCTGCTCCACATGGGAATGGTGACTTTTCACAGCTTTGGGCTTGGTCCACCCTCCTCCAACAAAATTGGGCACCCAGTGAAACATTCCGTGAATATTCCAGGCGTGGGGAATGATGGATCGTATCCTGCCTCTCCCACATTCCCGGGTGAAAATTCCATCATAAACACAACCTCGGGGCTGCTCCTTAGTTGGGAAACATCTGCAGCTCCTCCAGATGTGCCAGGTGGGACATGGATATCCCACTGGATGACTCTGTTCCACCTGCTCTCCCAAGGATTCTCCTTCTCCAGTGAGTGGAATTCATGTCCCTCCAAGGGACCAGAGAATCAGACTGGAAAAGTTGTGGATTCTCCATCCCTGGAAGCATCCAGGGATGGACAGGGCTTGGAGCAACCTGGGATAGTGCGCCCACGGCGGGGGGTTGGAATTGGTTGGTCTTTAAGGTCCCTTCCAGCCCAAACCATTCCATGATTTTCTGATGCCTGAAATTCAGCATCACTGGAGATACAGAGATTCCTGCAGGGAAGTGGTTTAAGGTGTATCATTTGGGTGGGATGAATCATTCCCTAAAAGGGCTTTTATCCTAAGCCCATGGACATGTTCTCCCCTTGGACCCCAATGTCCTCCTTTGTAAAGAACCTTCTGGTTTCCACGCTGGATTTTGCCTTTTCTCTCTTTCTTGAAGTCTCCACCACCTTTCCTGTTCTCAATCTGATCACCCACAAATTCCACCGGTGACCCCGATCCCTTCGATCTGCCTCTCCATGAATCCCGCATTCCCTGAGCAGGAGCATCTGGGATTTGCAGACATCCCAGTGATTGCAGCTGCAGCTTGGGATCCCTCCAGTCTTCTGCTCCCTTTCCCATTTCAAGCCGAAGGGTTTGAAGCCAGAAGGTTTCAAGGGATGCTCTGCTGGCTCTTCCCGGAGTCCTGGAGTTCTGGGGATGCAGGTTTGCCTGCTCTGGGAAGGGTAGGGAAGTTTTGGGAAGGGAAGGTTTGGGAAGGTGAGGTTTGGGAAGGTTTGGGAAGGTTTGGGAAGGGAAGGTTTGGGAAGGTTAGGGAAGGTTTGGGAAGGGAAGGTTTGGGAAAGTTTGGGAAGGGAAGGTTTGGGAAGGAAAGGTTTGGGAAAAGAAAGGTTTGGGAAGGGAAGGGATGGTTTGGGAAGGGAAGGTTTGGGAAGGGAAGGTTTGAGAAGGGGAGGTTTGGGAAGGTTTGGGAAGGGAAGTTTTGGGAAAGTTTGG